>NW_008613120.1:56896-58714 GCF_000691845.1 Merops nubicus | reverse complement strand
GTTTCGTGCTTCCAGTGTCTGACAGTGACAAGACGTGACTAAAAGCCGTATTTGAAGCTATATTAGAAGTGAAAGGTTCTCCCTCTGTTCACCCAGCTGACTCTAAGTGCTTTTATTGACATAAATTAGGAAAGTAAAAGCAAATGGCAGTGACTTTTGATGAGACAAGTTGTCCTATCCTGGCTTTGTTTCTGCAGGCCTTGTTCAAATAAATTATTTCATAAAAACAAATTAGACTTTTAAAAAGAGTGCTATGACCATTTTTACTTCTTTTAGAAAATATAATTATAGTTCTCTTGTGGTAATTGCTTGAAGAAGTAGGGAATTCTCTTGTTACCTTGCTGATTCTGAAGTGTTTTTATCTTCCCATGTACAGAACACAGCCAAGGGACAGGGCAAATATTTTATGAAAAAAAAATGATCAGCTGATCTACATAATTATTAGTAAAAAAAAAATTATTTCTTCTTTTTCAAAGTGTCTGTTATACCTTGTGTGCCTGTGCACCTCGCTAGAAAGCTCTGAGATGACCTTTCAACAAGTATTACTGACTGATGTGAGGGTGAGGCCTGGGATGCCTCATTTAATGCAATGCAACAAAAGCAAAATGTGGAACAGTTCTTAGTCTTTGGAGGATGTTAGCCGCTACCAAATATCAAAACACTGCTAATGCTACTTCAAGAACATTCTAGGACATGCAATTAGCCTATGTTTGTTGTTTTAAGCCTCACTTAAATTCATTAGCTCCTGCTGCGTATTCCTGATAATCCATGTAAATGTGGCTATGATGCAATTTGTGATGGAAGGATTAATACTGACACCAGGTAAGAAACAATCAGCATCAGTAGCACATCAGGTCTTCAGAGATAATTATCAGAAGCCCAAAACCTTAAGTAGTACAGAGTGAAGGAATAAAAATGCAGATATGGGGTGTACCAGAAGTCTGGGCAAAAGTTTATGCAGAGGAAAATGCAAGGCAATAAAGTCCTGAATCACACAAATTTATTCTTAGTTTTGTAAAATCCTTTAAACTCTTTGCAGCCCGCTGAGTCTAGATCCTCTTGGCCTGATTAGAGAAGGTCATTCTCATTCATAGGTTCATTTATGGTTATAGGGTCAGATAGTAGGTTTCTCCATTGGGAAATAGTTCAGTGTGGTGTTAAAATGGTTTTACCTTGGGACAATGAGCTATCTGAAGCAATTGCCCATCCAAAGGGGCCAGTGTCCACTTCCAATTATTCAAATATTTACTTCAACTTTTTAAACTTCTCATAATGTGAACTCAAGATTGATAATAGTGGGGGCGGGGGTTATGGGCTCTGTGGCTTGGTTTGTTGGACAAGACTGTGGAAATTTCTTACTTACAGAGAAGCTTTAATTTAGAAGGCATGTCAATCCCATAGAAGATTTTTCTTCATGGGTGTGGAAAGCTTTCTCACTGAGGAAAGCTAATCAAAAGAGCAGGTGCACATACTTGACCATGGTTTTCCAAGCAGTGACAGCACTGACTATTGTATTGGTAATAACCAGCTCCAGTCACCGTTCCATTAGCTGACGTAACCCAGCTGAATGGCAGCGGAGAGGGGGAGGACCTGACTTTCCTTTATGCTGGGTTAGCTAGGCTCCTTTACTTAGAAAATCTGACACAAGAAAGGTTTTCTTAACTCAGTGCAATACTATGCGAATTTGCATTTAGGAAGGTAGCAGCACTGCCCAAGAATGTGATGCAATCCACTAGTTTAATTTGGGGTGAGGCTGGGTATCCCAGCTGCCCCTGGAGCAGGGCAGCTGCTGCGGCCCTGTGCTGGAGCAGGGCTTGC
>NW_008613120.1:38277-56850 GCF_000691845.1 Merops nubicus | reverse complement strand
GCCAGTGGCTCCAACGCCTGCAAGCACTGGCAGGCATATCTGCAAATCCCTCACACCACATGGCCTTGGCACTTTGGTCTGTCCTACCATCGCTCTGCTGGTCTCTGCTGCTTGGATGCTTGAAGCGCTGCTGCGCAGGAGGCAGGTGGACATCTCACAGGGGCTGAGAAGTGCCTCGTGCCCCAGAAACTCCCAGCAACTCACTCCTGGAGAAGATATCATGCTTCATGTATGTTTGGGCCTCTGCATCTGTGTGGATCCAAATAGTTTAATTTTGCTTTGCTTCATATACAAGTGTGTTTTAAGAGGCTGAAAATCCTATTTAACATTGTTCTGATTGTTTATTTTATAAGCAGTCATCTTGATGCAACTCTGCAGTTCCAGGTTTTACAAAGCTGTTGCATTAGCCACAGTGCTTCCTTCTGTCACATATTTCCAGTGCTCTGGTTGTGATTCAGAGAATTAGCGAGGATGCTATTAACCAAAGCATGGCACGGCAATCTAATTACCACCCAAGGACTGGGCTGGGTGCATTTTGGCAGTCTCTGAGGAAAACAGCATCTGTGCAATTGCAGACAGATGTAAACAGATAGAAGTGGGTGGTTCTAGTCAACAAAAAGAAATACTGGGACTTGGACCTTTAGCAGCAATATCATCCCGATGTTTTCCAGCTCCAGGAAATGCCCTTGGACACAAACTTCTGAATGTTTTTTTTTAAGAGATGTTAAGTTGCACAGGTACCTGTCACAACATCCTTTGCACGCTCACATTAAGAAAAATAGTTTGCATTTAATACAAACTTTGAAAATTTTCAAAAACTCTCACTTCCTGGCTCTGTTCACCACACAGCCCTGTTACCCTTGGCCGCTCCTACCCTCCCTCTTATGACGGAGCCTGCTTGTGCCAGCTGGAACCCAAATGTCTGCTGCAACTTACAGAGAGTAACTGGCTTGGAACCTACTACTTGAAAGAGTGAAAAATGAACAAGCCTTGCTGTGCTGGGCTCTAGTTTTGTGGCTGTCATCAATAGCTCCTTCTTGAAAAAGAGCACAGTCAGCTGAGCAGCCAGACCAGTACCAGTACTAGCCTGGATTGTGAGGTTAAGAAGATGAGACCCATCTTCATGAGTTTTACTTGTATGCCTTTGAAGTACTTCTACTAATTATTGGCAGAGCCAGCACATAATTTTCAATGAGCTTTCATGTCACAGCCACTGCATAAGGATCTACATCATTATTACTTGGGATGCTAAATACAACTAAATACTTGTCAAATTATTTATTGAGCAGTGCATATTTTAAAATAATTTATAGCTGGTTTAGTAACGTCAAGTGATGAGATGTGCATGTATGAGCACTTCGCTTCATGACATGAATGCAGTGAAAGGGTTTTCTTTTTCTGAAATACCAAAAAGCACCTGCGTTCTTAACCGTTACGTAAACCTTTAAAATATGCTTACCAAAATACCTTTAATGTCTACCAATACTGCATAAGGTGGGACATCTGTAGAGTGAGAAGGATGATTTACTGTGCTTTTTGCCTAGTCATGTGTTTTGATTTTCACGGAATCTAGACAGAGCTATGCATTCACAGTGATGATTCAAGAAATTATGGATTGCACTTAGTGTTATTGGCTCAAATTCAAAGTAACTTCCAGTTACATTGGCTTATTGCATGTATGCACAGAGACTGCTCCTCATTGCTCAACAGCAAACATTGAAACTAACCACCCAAAATTTACCTATTGCTACTTCGATGCCAGCAGGAAATGGTTTAATTTTCATTATGTCTTATTTTGGAGAATCTTGTTCACTGCTTGGGAATTTGCTGAGTACCTCCTACCTTCCCAGTGCCATGCGCCGTCAGTGTCAGGCAGGTCATCTTCTCCAGAAATAAGGTACTACTGTACTGATGATCAATTTTGCATCTTCTTATCATTAGTACAATAGATTTACAGGCAAGTTGTAGCCCTGTAAAATGGGGCTACATTACAAACTGGCAAGTTTTTAAAGACTTAACACAAAAGAAGCCACAAACTTGCATCCCAAATACTAAGACTATAATGCCTTTGAAAGTGTTTTGTGTCCTGATGTAATTGTTTGTGCTCATGGAACTGCACTATACCACTAAATCAGAAATTCAGTCCAGATTTCATGATTCTATCATCTTAACAACTATTTTCAAGGAATAGGAAAATGGGTAAAAAGTAAATATAGTGCATAATAATATGCATAGTTGTGCATAGTCTTCTATGATAGCTGTGATCATAAAAAAAGGGATACGGAATAAGGAATGGGAATTTCACTGTTGAAATTAAAATAAATGAAATATTCCCAAACTGCAAAATCCAGGATTACAGTGTGAAATCTGCACAAAAAGCTTTCAATCAGTGCGAATGTGTACTACACCCAGCCCTCTTCCATTAAACTGTTTTTACAAGTGTAAAAACCTAATAAACTTTGATAAACCCTATTCTGCTTCCTACTAGTTTCAGAAGGGGATACAGTACTTTTTTATTTTCCCAAGACATATAAAGAAAGTATAGTCATTCCATTAAATCTTTTGAGTGGCATGAGACCTTCATAGAAATGGAGATTAGAAAATACAATAAAGTGGTGAAGAGCTATAGAATCCTAGTGAAATTCAAAAATAACTTTCCATTCTTAGGAAGGGTCCCTATTCACACACTTACACACAAAATAGAAATAGCACTAAAAAAACCAGGCTTTGAAAATCAATATTGTATTTAATTGACTCTCCCCCCCATCTGCCTCCCCTCCAAAAAAAACCCAAACAAACAAACAAACCCCCAAAAAAAGACAAGGAATACTGAAATCAGAAAATTTGTGCTGTAAAGAAACATGTATTACACTTAGTAAGAATGCATCACTATGTAGACAGGGCAAAATTTCCTAACAACTTAACTGGATCTGAAGGGTAGGTTGTTTTTGGTATATCAAATCATGGCAGAGTACAGTGCTACCTGTGATGAAGACAATGTTCAGAGACTTGATTGTTCATGGAGCACCTTCTCACTTTAAACAGGCACAGAAATGATGAGTTGACTCATACAACTGTTTTGGGCAGCTAATCAGATTAAAGAGTAAGTGCAAACAGGCCTCCTTTAAAGGCTTCTCTTTCTTTAAGAGTTTAAACCACTTTATTTCTTATAGATGGTTATATTAAAATATCTGCTCCTCAAGACACACCTTTGTAGACAGTACTTAGCTTCTATAACTTCAATAATTAAAGAACACTCTAGATGACTGATACTTCTTTACTCTATCTTGATCTTCTCTTCCCTTTAGAACTATCTTTTTTCCTCAACAGGCAATTTCAAGAACTTGCCATAAGCTAAAGAATTTATTATCAGTCTTTAAAACAATATAGCAAGAAGTTTAGAGTTGTAGATTATTGCTTAAGGAATTAACTTTGAGAGCGTCAAATACAAAAATTGAGCCAAATACGGAGTAGACCTTGCAGGTATATTTAATGCAGATGTGCATATTATGATGATTAGTTGTACAATTATGTCTTCTGCTGATCACCACAGTAATCTGCATCACAATTCAGAAAGTAACACACATACCAGCTGCAGTCAAAAGGAAAGAAATCCTGTACATGAAGGTTTCCAATGTATTTTTTTAAAAAAACTTCCCTTGAAGAATCCTTGCAGAAGACTCTGGTATACACAGTAAATCAATGCCACAAAACTGCCAATAAAATTAGAATTTAATCCACTTGGTAACTAAAGGGTCAAATGGCATGAAAAAAACGCCAGTCTGCAAATTACTTATTGACACTGACAGGTTACTCTTCAGACAATTTTCAATGCAAATTTGTCCGTAGGCTGCAAGTGTTTTTCTACAGTAAATATAATTTATGAGAAAGAAAAAGGGTAGGCCACCAACTGAAAGAAAACATTTATTGAATTAAAGTCAATATTTTCCTTTTAATATCTACAAGCTAGCACTGAACTGACTTTATTCAAGAATGAACACACTGTACAAAAAAAGTATGTCTGTTACAAAAATATGTGAAACATCTTTTTTTTCTTGCCATTGAGCTGAAAACATTTGACAAGTGCAAGACAGGTTTGGCAAGCAAATTTAAGCTGCTATTACCAATGAGACACTTCAAATAATTTTGTAATTGTGACATATTTAAGGCTCATTGATAAAGTGGCATTGAAAATGTTGACCCCTAAAAACCATATCAGTGCACCAATACATGTTTATGCCTCCAGACAATTGAACAACATGATCTTCTGTTGTCACAAATCAATTAAAAAAAAAGTACTTTTTTATCAGTGAAGACTATCCAACCTAATTTGAACTATCAAACAGATAATTGACACCTACCACTGGAATATAACCTAGAAAAAGCAAACTACCTCTGTGGCCCTGTTTTTTTGTGTGTTGCTTGCAAATTGAGAGAGAAGAGTAGCTGGGTTCACACATGTTTAAATCAACCTGACATCTTTTGCAATCTGAAATCAGGGAAAGGATGGGGGGAGGGGGGGAGAGGACAGCAATCTGTATTTATGTTTTTTCTGTGTTTAAGCTTTAACACATATGTAAACACAAGTGTTTAAGTATAAAAATGAATTTTACTTGGCTCAGTTACACCTCATTTATTTGGATGTGTTTCTTTCACACGAAAATTTAACTCAACCGAAACTCAAATCACTGACTTCTCTCAAACCACCAACAAGGATGGGAAAAAGGGACCATTTACAGAGATAATCTGAAAACAGTGCAACATTATAATACAATTTCACAACATGTGAAAGAAACATGCTTTGGAACCTGAGCAAAAGGCATCTTATTGACTTTGTAAAAAGTCACCCTGTATGCTGTTTTCATTGGCATCTGTTCTGCCGGATTAGTATGTTGCTCTTAGCAACTTCCATGGCCTCGAAATATTTCGTACACAGAAACTGCCAACTACTCAGAGAGGTCTACTAAACTTTTCAGCTGATGTTGCAGGCAGTCTGACATGCTGCTATTGGAAATGACCATAGAGCCTAAAATTAAGACAAAATTGTCAAATGAAAAAGAAGCAGCCAAACGTGATGCTTTTCCTTTTTAAATAGACTAAAGCGCTTCCACAACACTTAGATACAGCACTACACTGGTTTACAGTCTCAAGGTCAACTCTTTCAAAATAAATATACTGAACATTTACAGCAAATGCTTCATGAATGCAAGCTCTCTCTTTATTATTACAAGACCAGCTGGACAGAAACCAAAACAAAAACATAACTCTGAAGCAACTAAGTTGTAAGTGATTTTTCAGAATCCAGCATGACTTGGTGCCACAGCAAAATTTTTCACTTGTCTGTAGCAGGCCTTTTTTTTACTTCTAGCACCAAGCAGGCCAGCATACAAAGCAACTTCACAAAGCATGCAGTCATCTATTCTGCCTGCTGGTCTCGTATGAAATTATCATTTGTGCTTGCAGGTCCCAGACCTTTTAAAAATGGGTATGAAAAATGATGAACTGAAGATGTCTGAAGACATTAATGGAGCTCACTCATTTCTAAATTATTTGAGTGGAGAAAAGATTTAAGAACTAAAAAGCAACAGGATGCTGTGCAGTAGTATTTGTGAGGGAAGCTAAGGTTCGTGCTTTGCTTTGCCTTAGAACAAACAAAAAACTAATATGAAACCTAAAAGACTCTATGTCAATGATACGGGTAGAGGCCAATGTGTGCAAGCCACTGAAAGGCATGGTTGGACCAATCTGATAAATGGCATCATCAGAGCAGAACAGCAACTTTTCACTGGAGTAATCACAAAGAGTGAACAATGAGCCATCACTTCTCTTGTCATGAGCACAGAAAGCAGTCACCAAGGCAAAGGAGGGGACACCGGAAAGAAGACACATGGAATCACATAAACCTGGAAGACAGAAAACACATTAAACAACTTTTGAACACTCTGAGTTACCATTTTCCTACTGTAACATTGCTATCCATTGATTTAATACCATATGCATTATATATGCTTAAATGGATGGAACTGTTGCAAAAATGGTACCCATATATCACAAAATTCTTCTGAAGTTTGTTACACAACTAACTTCACTTGCAAAGGTTTGCCTACACTATCAACTTAGCTATAAAAAGAGCCGTACCAACAGATTGATGCAGTCAGGACAATCTCTTGTTCATGGTGTAAAAAAATTAACATGCTTGGATGATACTAAATTTTTTACTCAAAAATGCATTTTAAAATTGGGTGTCACAAAGACATTGCTATTTACAGAGTGATAATTATCAAGTAATATGATTGTTCTTCCTACTACTCTAACTAAAATTACAGTACTACCCTAAAAAACAGAGTGCAATACTTACTGGAAAGGTTTCCCCAAGGTTATCCTGCCTTTGTATCTACAAATTGCATCTGAATATTTGCAGACATGCCACCTCCATAGCCTCCCTTGGACTGCATTTGCTTCTGAATTGAGCTTACCTGGAGACAGAAAGGAAACGGGGCAGCGAAAACAAGAAAGGCAGTTAGTGAGCTATGGTGTCTTCTTGCTTCCAATTTTATTTTTTGTTTAGGTTTGGTCTTCAAGTACTCCTTTACCATTAAAGCTACATTACTTTCGCATGAGGACATGGATAGTGTAGGCTTGCTGGGTTTTTCACTTCAGTAGGCAGCTCAGCAAGGGAGATGGAAGAACTCGTGCCAAGGCACAAGTTTTTCCCTTTCTCCCAAAGATAACTGGCTGATTTAGGCTTTCACTGACCTGAATTTCACTGGTCAATTGCTTAAAAAAAAAAAAAAAAAAAAAAAGTCAAAGCTTTTACTGGCACCCAACTCCACCTCAACTGACAAGCTGTAATTTATCTTGTTATATGGAAAATGTTCTTTGCCAATTACGATAAACCAAAGAAGTTGCCATCATTACCTTAAAAAATATAATAGCTTACAAAATATCTGGATAGTTTCTGCACTGCTTGGCTTACTTCAGATAATTAAAGGACTTTCTAAACTTAAAAGGAGATTTTCGTTTGTGGAAAGTTTTTTATTTTTCTATTTATGTAACAATGTACACTGCTTTCCTTAATTTCCACTTCACCTTTAAGTGGCAGGGCATTATTGTTTAAATCATACTCAATCTATCAACTTCCCTGAAAACAGCTTATCTAAACGTATTTTCAGCTTGATGCAAATGAATACATAAAGAGTGCTCCCCTTTCTCCCCCCAGGACATGCACATCTTTCTATGGCTTTTGTTGCCTTTACCAACAAAATGGAAGGGAACCCAGAGCTTTTTTCAGCCTGTGTTGCCCAAGTCAAAACAATCATCTCCAAGTGCTCGCAGGAAAACAACTCCAGCCTTAAAGGTTTGGCTTTTTTCTCTTTGCACTCCAGAGCATATATGACAAGTACACAATGAGCACAAAATAACATACTCATTCAACACTACAGCTTCTGAAATTGAACTTGCAGCAAAGCATATGCCTGCAGGGCACTGCTTACAATTATTGCATCTATGTTCCTTCATAGAGACCTCAGAAAATCACTAGAAAGCTGTATTAAAAGAGCACTGGATAAATATTTCTGAGTGGCTTGCATTATACTTTTCCTGTCTACAAAGAAAACAGATGCATATTCTTTTTCACAGCAAAGCAAAACACATGCACTCACAAAATCAATCAGCACAACTCTTTCTTACAGTTTCTCAAACCAATGTGAAAAAAAAAGAACTTGTTTTGGGATCTTTGTCTTCAACAGTATTGCATTGCTGGGCAAAAGACCTGATTTTTACCTGTTTAAGCAATGTAATGTAAAAACATTTTCTAACTTGCTGCTTTGCTCAAAGAAGTCATACAGCTGTAGCAAAGCAATGTTATATTCACATTTTTCTTCAAGGAAAAGTGTTCAAAGCCAGTACCCCAAAGAGGGTCTGACAAGAGAAACTACAGACCCACTAAGGAGGTCTGGAGAAGTGTAACCACATTCATAGGGTGGTGTTTGAGAACTTTCACGTTTTAAACCAAGTTGGTTATCTTCTTCACCAGGCATCTGCTGTTGCTCACTGGAGCAAAAAATGTTTGAAATTAGTACTTCTTTCCTCATAGAATAATTCATCTATATATAAATGCAAGCTCAAGAATGGTTTGAGGATGGCATTAATTTGATCTGAATGGACTCTGTCTCTAGTGAAAAAGAACTAGAAAAACATCTCCAGGCCATGCCACTTTCCAGCCTGACAACCTTCCCACATGACTTCAAAATTCTGGCAAAGAGCAAATTGACAGAAATTGTTAGGCTAAAATGTAAATTTTTAAAAGTACTTAATCTAAATAATAGAATAATTTCTCTGGTACCTGAGTCTGGTAATTGAGTTTAATATGAAGGTGATAGATCACTGGAATGGGTTGCCCAGACAGGTGGTGGAGGCACCAACCCTGGAGACATTCAAGGTCAGGCTTGATGAGGCTCTGGGAAGCTTGACCTAGTTGGAGGTGTCCCTGCTTATGGCAGGGGAGTTGGACTAGATGACCATTACAAGTCCCTTCCAACCCAATACATTCTATGATTTTCTAATTCTATTTTGTATATGAAAACTTATTCAGCAGACGTGCAATGTTAAAGACACTGAGCAAAAAGAAGATCTAACAATTGTAGTCTTATAAGGTGGTATTTTTTCTGAAGCATCCTCTTTGAGGATGTCTGAGCAACAAGAAAAAGGACCATTGAAATGCAATTTATTTTTTTCCTTTTCCAAAGATGCCATTGCCTTTCTTTGATGATACATACCAGCAAGGTTCTTCTGTCTCATGTCTAATTTAGATAGGGATAAGGATTTAAAGATTTTGGAAAAGGATTGCACCAATTAAAGTTTATGCAATCTACTATGCTGCTATCTCATTAATTTCTTTCTTTCCTTTTCTTCCGCTCCCTCCCCCTCCCCCTCCCCCTTCTAGAATTCGGAAATAGCACAGATGGTCCTTGAGAAACAAGGGAGAACTAAGAAAAGGATGGAATACATGGCATCAAAGATTAAAAGGAGGAATATGAAGAAAGTGAGGGATTTCACCATGGAACGTGAAATTAAAATAAGAGAAATTGGTGGGAATGAGAAAGAACTAGGGCACAGAGGGCTCCTGCTGTTTAAGTGTACCTTTGGCAAAGAAGCAAAGTGCTCTACAGAGAAGGCAAACAAAAATGCATAATATTTCAGCAGACAGAAAACTATTGCACTTAGAATCATAAGGCTATGTAATGAAGAACAATGCTGATGAAAGTAGGTAGAGAGCAGACAGTGGATAAAGAACCAAATTTTTAATGGGAAAAGCTAATAAAATTGCAGGAGGTCCTCCTAAGGTATTCAGAAGAGAGAATACACAAGGGGTTAATGAAGGAATGCAATGTCCATACTATAAAGAAAATTAAATGACAGAAAACCATTTGGAGGTTAACCCTGTAATTCTGAAACTTACACTGCGAAGAATGAACAATGAGGCTAGATGCAGAATTAACACAGCAAGTTAACACAGAAGAAGCAGGAAAATACAGTGTGAAAAAGTGCAGATCTGTGCTTCTGAAGAGAGAGGTAAAAAAGCATTAATTTTACATAAAAATACTTTCTGTCCAGCCACTGATGCAGCACATTATCCAATGGAAAAAAGTGAGATAAAAAGACAGCCAGTTATGAGCATTCAAAATGAGAAAGTCTATGTAGATAGACAATAATAATTACCTACTATCTGGAGAGGAACTGGATATTAACACAAGACAAAGGTGAGGGCAAGGGCAAAGTCTGAGGCGAAAGACCAAAGCTTCAGGCAATCACCACAACCCTCACATGAGGCAGTTCAGCTGTGAGGAAATCTAGTCTCATACGATGATTTTCAGTATCTATTTTAGCCTCTGTTATTCACTTTCACAGAGATAAAAATATTTATTGCTGCTATCATCTGCAGGAAACCACAAAACTTTGCCTGTGACATTGTTGCTTGCTCTGGAAAAAATTCCCTCTGCAAATAGGGCTGTAGTGTAAAGCAAATCCTCAACAAGGACAGCCAAAAATATTTGTGTGCACCATCAACCAAGGTAAGTTAGAGTTATACATGAGTTATATTTAAAATAGCTTGAGATCTAAGAGATCTAGTCAGTTATTAAGACATTTTTAAAAGCTTTCTCTAATATATTTGCAAACATCCTTCTGTTTTAGTTCATACAAATCATCAGAACAATTTTTTTTTAAGTATTCTACACATAGCCTGTACAATATATATAGTTATCTGCTATGTATTATCAATATAGAGGAATTTGAAAAATGCTATTCCATAATCTTGAATGCAGGTGTTTAGGACTTTGAATCAAGATGCTAGCAGATTGTTCTTCAGTTATAGAGACTCTGTCTTACAGTTGAAAGATTCATTGCTACAGCCACAGTACACATATACAGTGTTTCTGTATTCTGTCTAAAAAGAAATATTCTGTATCCACTCATGCTTACCGAATTCATTCCACTGAATAGGTCTCCTGATCCTATGTGAGCTGTGTGAACAAAGTTTGTTGGCTCCCCAATCATACTTCGGTCAATCCGCCGTCGTCTTTTCTGAAAGGATGGTAAAGAAAACATCTGAGAGTCACTGAAAAGGCAAAACCAACGTGTGTCATAAATGTAAAAGTTAACTGTCCACAGAATATTTCATAAACTGTAAGGTATTTTCACAAAGAGCAGAGTGCAAATTCCCAGGTTAACCAAGACACTGGTAATACTGTCCTTTGTTTTTACTTGGGGGATCTATAGTAGATCATTAGACCAGCACTGACACCAGTCCTAGCATTTAGGCTAAAAAAACTTTTGTAAATAACCTCACTAGATTCCATGGTTTACTAAATAATATTGGCAATGTTTCATACAGTAAATTCTGCCTGAATTTCTATTTAAATCATGATGTGACAAATCAGATTTGAGTTTTAGTCAATTAAGACTGAAGAGCATTAGTATAGGCTATGAAAGAACTAATATACATTATTCCTGATTTGCATGGTGTGGGAATTTATATCACTATTTGTGGTATATTTCACGGTGATGCTCAGAAAAAATGCCTTGAGTTTGATCAGGCTGAGTCACAGACATGTCCTTACTGAACCCTTTACACTCAGATATCTTTCAGTCTGTGTGGTTGTAAAGTGTGAGGTGAAGGGGTGCAGTGTGACAGAAAGGCAGGATGCCAGACTAGGGCTTCCGACTCCTGTGCCGTGAGACAGAAATCAAGAATTCCTTAACTTCAGCCTTCTCTTTGTCACAGTCACAGCTTCATTTTTTAGTAATGTAATAACAGATAAATGAAAAATTGAAGGCAGTGAGGACTTCCCCTAGTTAAAACTGATTTGGTTGCCTGCCTCCAGCTAAGCACCCCATCTAAAGGAATAAAACAAAAAAAACCTTATCCTCACTTTTTAGGCCAGAGCCGAGGAGTTTACACGGAACAAACCATGCAGTATGCAGTCACCATACGCCCATATCATGTTTTTGAAAAACAAAACAAAACAAACAAACAAAACAAAAAAACCCCAACAAACTAAACCCACAAAATAAAACCAATAGTCATGAAACAGTGTAAATTTCTCAGTTCAAGGTGTGCAGCTTAATCACTAAGAAACTACTTGGGCCCAGTTAAAAGCTTCTCATCATCTTAAAATCCACTCAGTCTCATTTTTAAAGTGATCTTTGATTCTAATATCCAATGAGATCATAACACCACCCGGACTTGCAACACAAAGGTACATGCCTCATGAATGGGATAGTTTCTATTGAAACACAGCTACAGATTAAATCTCTATGAATCAGAGCCCACAACTATGAGAACACTTCATGGGGTCTTGCCAGCAAGTACAAAACACATTTAATCCTTTCCTGTACTTTTCCCTATTACTAAAACCAGATTTTAGTAGGTTTCATTACCTTACTGCATCATATTAATAGCTGGGGTGAGGAGTAGCAAATAAAACACTCCCACAAAAATAACAAAACAGAATGACTTGAGCTACGCCAAAACTATGAGTGAGTTTGTTGCTCCAAACAAATCTGACAAGTTCAAACAAAGGAAATAATCATAACGTCTTCATGTAGAGGGCTTTCACAGAGAAACTATTTATGGAAACTGTCCAAGGTGTCTCAATTACAGAAAACTTTAGTAGAGTTCAAAGAACCATAAATAGTCAGAACAGAATCCTATTAACCCTATTACCATGTCCTACCAAATCATTAATATTTCAATCCGGATGTCAAAGTCAGCCAGACATACAGCAAACAATTTATTAAGTTATGCACGGTATCATCTAGTAAAGCATAAATGACTAACTTGTGGGGAGAGACCCCACACCAGGTTTATGTGGTAGTCCGCTGGATGAGGACTGCCCATCTGATCTGGTCAGGACAAGGAGCATCTCCAAGCAACATAATTTAAGAGGCGTGTTGCTGTACTGTCACAATTTAGGATTGTAATACACTGAGACTCTGACACAGAAAGAGGTTCTAGAGAGCTCTGTGGAACACATTGCTCCAGTTAAAACATTTAATATTGTTTCAGGTCTGCAGTTGTTGCCTCTCTTCTCCTTTTAAAAAAAAATAACAGCTAGTGAGATAAATTTGTATGCCTAAACAATACATCCATGATTTCTTAAGTTTAGTAGAGTTTTGAAATGCAGAGTTTTGGTGCAAAGAAAATGTACACAATCTCAAATCTTTGGGAATTTTTTGTTTCTTTATTTGTTTTGCAAACAACCAAGGTCTTTCTTTGGGCAACTCAACTATTTTCATCATTTACTTCTTGCTAAAATCCCTGGCATGCCAGTCACACAACTAGAATGCTGGATCTTGTGAACTACTGGATATTATTATCGGCTCACCATCAACTAGTCAACCAGTAGACACAAGTTACAGTGAATCTCCATCAAACTCTCTTTCTTAAGTTTCTTACCAGAGGACATCAGCCAGTTACACCCTGGCATGTGCCCACTGATGTGATCTTCTTGAAGCAATGGAACAGTATTTAAATGTTCTGCTATATTAAGACCACAAAGCAGTTCACTCTGAAAGCAGATCACACATGGCTTTTTATTCTGCTGCAGAATACTTAGCATTTATGTTAGCATTTTAGGTTGGATCAGGAGCATGCTTTTGAAGCAACTTTGCCAGTTCCCCACTTATCATCCTACAACTTTAATTTCAGAGTAATTTTGTACAAGTTATACTCCTCTCTGGTGAACCTAAACTTGAAGACTAGCGTATGCACTCCCACTCTAACAGGTGTTGAGGCTAACGGACCAGCTGAGCTCTTGCGGATCAGACCACTAACGCCATCTCATGCACATCGTTGCTCTCTTGGGCTGTGTAGCTGCTCTTGCAAGGATGTGCCACTTCCATAGACACAGCCTCAGCCAGAAACAAAAGGACCAGTCACCATGGGTGAAAGGATGCAGGAAGCACTGTAAAAAGTCATCTCTTTTTGAGGAATGTAACACAGGCGACAGAAGTAGGTATGCATGTCTGGAAAGGTTACAAAGCTTTTCAGAGGACACGATAAACATTAGCTTTCTCAGGATTTTATTGTGAAGTTTTATTTTCTGAGTCCCTGTACCTATAAGAATGCACACAATACCGTTGTTCTATAAACAAAAAGAATTGACAGACAGACAGATTCTTCAGTAAATTTAGTATATTTAACTTGAAAGAGACTGAGAAGCAGCACATTTGTCTCAAGAAGAAATGAAATGTGCAGTTATACCCATTTATCTCATGTGTATTGCTTGTGCCTTTCCATGCATGTTCCTAGTGGAAGTCATGCGTTTGAGCTAGCAGAGCCCAGCAAAAATGGAATTCTTGCTATACCCCACTCATACCCTAAACTCCGCTTGGTAACATACCATAAATAATCAGCCTTAGAATATATATGTACACCCCCCCCTACTAACTATGATGGTAATGAGATCTGACTATAAAGGAGATCTATAAAACAACTGCATGTTTATGGAAGGACTTAACATACAGGCACCTGAATATTTGTATCATCTAAGGTTTGTTTTAAAGGTGTTTCTGACAGAACACATATACGAGCCGACTCTGTCAACCTAACTGCAATAAGACCCTATGTTCTACATCTGTGTTTCGTACAGATGTTTTCTTAGTGGGGGGAAGTAGAAGAAAGCTCACATTATGATTAGCTAAATTGTCTGTTATCTTTCTTGTTAGTTCGGGCCAAGTTAGTGAAATATTTGGTATCAAAAGGTAAAAAAATATTAAAATCTGAATTGTAGTATTTGACTTTTTCCGCCCCTCTCCCTTGCCCAAGGCATTTCTCCTTTTGTGAAGGTGGCAAGGAATGGCAAGGAGCACAACAGAGGTGAAAAGAGAGAAGACCTGTAAAGGGATCCTGGAAGTGGAACATAACATATCAGCATTTAATGCCTTTACTCAGCTTGTTCCCTTGCAAAAACCTGCAGAATTTGGATTGCAAAGTACACACTAGGTAACCTTTACACCACAAAATGAATACATACTTGTTAAAAAGAAGTAGAAGAGATGCAGGGTTATGTATTAACTGTCTGGGAGGAATGGAAGTATTATGAGGACCCATCTCAGAAGCTTTGCTTCGAACATACACTAGACACAATGAAACCGTATCACATTTCAGTTACCATAGTAATGAAGTAATGTCTCTTCCATTCTCAATCTGCAAGTGATGCTTTGCACTCATGCAGGGTAGCATCTCTTTCAAGTACAAGATCAGAATTCAGAAAGCCACCAACAGTTGCACCACACAGAAATTATTTTAACCCTTTAAGTCTGATAAATAGTTCTAAACTTCTGTTTAAAAAATTAAACTAATTACATCGTATATTCAACCTGCCCTTCAGCAAAGCCACAAGCATTTTACTGAAACACCATTTTTGTAGTTTAAAACCACCTTATTCCAAGAAAGTCAAAACTGCACTTTGTTTCTTTAAAAAAATAATTGCTGCTGATGGGTCCAGAGGCATGTAAAAGTTCCTTTTTATTGCCCTCTATTTTTGGCTTGCAGGGAAAAAGTGAACTTTTCTGACTAGCTCCAAAACTTTGTCCAGAGGCTGGACTACGCTTCTCCAATTCAAGCCACTTTATAGTGATGGCAACAGTTCTGAATTAGACAAGTTGTCTACCTGTATATATACATACATAAAAAGAAAATGCTTGGAAATTTTTCTCCTTTGCAGAATTATGCATCTCTCTCTGCCCTTCATGACAGGCCATCTCAAAAAAAAGAAAAATGGAAGACATGAAAAGAAAAACTAATGTCTCAAATATATCAGAAAATATTTCACTGACATCACTCAGATCCTAGCATTCTGACAATTATTTTTTTTTTTAAGCTATTAGCAGAATTTTCAGGAGAGTATCGTACGAAGATATCCCAAAGCCAAGTACCAAAATACAAATCATGGGGATCAGAATCGAAGAAATCTCTTCTCTTTAGCTGGCAGAAAAACATGTTCTGCTAAATCCAGACCACATCTTTTTGGGATAGTTGGATTTGATATCCCAAATCCAAGTCTGAATGAAATATAAGTGACAAAACAGCGCTTCAAAGGACCCTGCAACACAAAAGCCTGCATGGATTGGATGAGCAGAAGGCTCCATCTCAGCCCTGGTCAGTCCTCAAATGGAATTGGTATTGCCAGTGCAGATGAGGAATGTGTTTTGTAAACATAAACCAATACATGCTAGAAACTGCCGTAATTCAGAAGGGATGATAAGTTACTGTTGTATTGTGAACATGTAGTTTCTGAAAACAATGCTTCTTTATTAAAATACTCACATATGGCACTTTTCTTCTACTGCTACCATTTATTTTATCTCCACCTCACACACATGAAAAACTGCCGACTCTTTTTCCCACACAGCAATGCTCTTTACCCAGCTGTACATTGTCCTGGCTTTTTATATCTTAGGATTTCAGCCAAGGAAACTGTCAGAAACCATGCAACAGAACACCCACTGCCCTCAACGTCAGCCTACCAGCAGGAACACCCAAGAACCATCCACACTAGCAACAAATTAGTGGCAGGAGCAGACTGGAACTTTGCACCCCACATTAAGAACAGCAGATTTTGGTATTTAAGTCACAAGCAACAAATCTGTGTTTTGATCATTCTTCTCTGAAACTAGCACAGATAGAGTTGCTTTTCTATTGAGGAGAACATTTTATTATTTGATTTATTAATATCATTAAGCTACCACAGGGCAAGGATAACACTTTCCTACTGCTAACCTTGTAACCTTTATCAAAACATTACAAGTCACAAAATCTTACAGCACTATGCTTACATATATATATAGCTTTGTTATATTTTGTAAGCAGTAAAAATATACTGCACAGATTTATGTATTGCATAACAATATATCTTAATATATCATCTACTGTATTTCACAGCATTTTTCTGTCACTTCACATTTATCTTTGTTCCAAAAAATTTAGGGGACAGTGAACTAAACTGGAGAGAAGATAGCATGATGACCTGATCTGATCTATCTAGTCTAATCTTGTACAACATGTTTCCAAACCAATCCAAATCAGTATGATGTGGAAGTGATCTATATACAAAATGGAAAGTGATGCGCCTTGCTTTTTTTTGATAGAATTCTTTCTGTCTTTCATTTTAACTATCTGTAGGATAGGAACTTTTGTTCAAGTTTGTCACGTCTTCTTATTCTGCAAGACTATCTCTAGTATTTTTCATTACATTATTTTAGTTTCTGTCATTTCAATACAAAGTTTTGTAAGCTTGCCATAAAGACTCACATGCAGAAAATCTAAGAAGTGACATTTATTGAGTCACAATCCTCCTGATTTATAGTCTCCCTTTCTGAATAAAATTACAAGAGTCACAATGCCCAAGTTGCAGGAGGCAAAGGCAGGGACCGGGAGAAGGAAGATCTGCCCACTGTAAGCGAAGATCAGATTCAAAACCATCTAAAAAACCTGAAGGTGGTACAAGTCCATCACACCTGAGGATATCCATCTGCAGGTCCTGAGGCAACTGGCAGATGAAGTTGCTAAGCTGCTTTCCATCATCTTTGAAAAGTCATTGCAGTCTGGTGAAGTTCCCGCTACACTGACTGGGAGAAAGGAGGCATGACCCCCAGTTTCAAAAAGTGAAAAAAGGAAGACTCAGGCAACTATGGGCCAGTCAGTTTCACCTCTATGTCCGGCAAGATCCTGGAGCAGATCGTGCTGAAGGCTCTGCTAAAACACACGGAAAATTAGGAGGGGATTGGTGGCAACCAACATAGCTTCAATAAGGGCAAATTGTGCCTGAAAAGTGTGATGGTCTTTGGTGATGGAGTTACACCATCAGCAGATAAGGAAAAAGCAACTGATATCATCTATCTGGAATTGTGCAGTGTTTGACACGGTCCCACACAACATCCTGGTCTCTGAATTTGAGAGACATGGATTTGATGGATGGATGGACCACTCAGTGAATAAGGAACTGGACAGAAGGCCACGCTCAAAGAGTTGCAGTCAACAGCTAGATGTCCAAGAAGAAAGCAGTGACGAGTGGTGTCCCTCAGGGGTTGATACTGGGACCAGTGCTGTTTAACAACTTTGTCAGTGGCATGGATAATCCTGGTCTCTGAATTTGAGAGACATGGATTTGATGGATGGATGGACCACTCAGTGAATAAGGAACTGGACAGAAGGCCACGCTCAAAGAGTTGCAGTCAACAGCTAGATGTCCAAGAAGAAAGCAGTGACGAGTGGTGTCCCTCAGGGGTTGATACTGGGACCAGTGCTGTTTAACAACTTTGTCAGTGGCATGGATAACTGACTGCACCCTCAGCAAGTTTGCTGCTCACACCAAGCTGTGTGGTGCAGTTGACATGCTGGAGGGAAGGGAGCCGTGGACGTTCAACAAGGCCAACTGCAAGGTCCTACACCTGGGTTGAGGCAATCCCAGGCACCAATACAGGCTGAGCAGAATACAGATTGAATGCAGTCCTGAGGAGGACTTGAGGGTACTGGTCGCTGAAAAGCTCAGCAAGAGCCAACAATGTGCGAGTGCAGCCCAGAAAGCCAACTGTATCCTGGGCTGCATCAAAAGAGGTGTGGCCAGCAGGTTGAAGGAGGTGACTGTCCCCCTCTAGTCCACTCTCATAGGACCCCATCTGGAGTACCATGTCCAACTCTGGAGCCCTCAACACAAGAAGAACCTGGTCCTGTTGCAGCAGGTCCAGAGGAGGGACACAAAGATGATGAGAGGGGTGGAACACTTCTGCTATGAGGCCAGGCTGAGAGAGCTGGGGTTGTTCAGCCTGGAGAAGAAAAGGCTGAAAGGAGATTTCATTGCGGCCTCCCAGTATCTGAAGGGAAAGCTACAGGAAAGCTAGGAAGGGACTTTTTGCAAGGGCTTGTAATGACAGGATGAAGGTTAATGCTTTCAGACTGGAATAGGGAAGATTTAGACTACATGTAAGGAAGAAGCTCTTCACTATGAGGGTGGTGAAACACTAGAAAAAGTCTGTACAGGGAAGTTGTGGATGCTCCCTCACCGGGCG
>NW_008613120.1:1869-38246 GCF_000691845.1 Merops nubicus | reverse complement strand
TAGGTTCGATGGGGCTTTGAGCAGCCCGGTCTAGTGGAAGGTGTCCCTGCCAAAGGCAGAAGGCTTGGAACTAGATGATCTTTAAGGTCCCTTTCAACACAAAACATTCTATGATTCTATCAGAAACATCTTTTGTATTTTAACTTCAAAACAGCCTTGATAGATCATCAGGGAAAAACAAACCAAATCACCATACTCTGGCACTTCATCTCATCTGGAGTAAAAGCACTGACTTTCGGAGATTCATTTTCTAGTCTTATATCAGTCGCTTCTCTCATTTCAGACTGGTTTTAAAAAAAAAATATTTGAAAGGAGTGCAGATTGTGTAAACCAAGGTACTCATAGTATTGCACATTAGAGTGGGCTGTTGCAGCAGCATTTGAGGCTTCAGTGGGTCCCACTCACCTGCTAGGATTGCCTTCACCCAGTCAGCAATGCTTACTGCTGGCTTGCAGGCTCAGTCACCTAGCCAAAACAAAAAATAGCTTTTCCTTTCTCTTAAATGAATGCTGCCATAAACCAGGCTTATCTCTCTCAGTAAGAACATAACTAAAGAACATTTAATTCCTCTCTGAATCCTGGTTCAAGACATAAAAAAATCTGCTAGCTTTAAACTTTTCAATGACACATCTCCCTGTTGAAAGAGCTGTTTGCTAGATTTGTATGCAAAAAGTAGTGCAGGCCCAAGATAAAAACCAGGTAGAAATCTAAGGAAACTATTTCATCAGTGACAAGCTAGTCAGCCATTTTGAGATGAGGGACTGGGGTGGTTACAGGAGAAACAGAAAGACCAAAAACGTCACTTTGTTTTCCTTCTTTGATGTCACCTATTTTTGTGCCTGCTCTGAAAAGAACACCAGCAGCAAAGAAGTTGACCCAGCTGATCCTCTACACACTAACAGAGGAAGAGATGAGGCACTTGCTCAGAATAGGAACGATCAGATCACCCTGTAGAGGTGGCTTTCTCTCCTCCCACTTACATGCTGTTCTGCTCCCAAAATAGTCTGATGTGCACAGGATGGCGGTTTGTCTCTCAGGACATGCTGTTGTCTGAGTGACATGTTTGGGTTCCCAATATCAACCCATCACAATTACCTGAGAAGGTCCTAAAGAGTGCCTTTCATCAAACTGTGCATAAAGAGGCTGCAGGGACAAGGGTATGTCTTGTATTTGCTTTCACACATTGTGTGTTTAAGCTGTATTTCTCCATGCTTTCTTCTCTAATTAGGAAACTAGAGGGTCATGTTTAAAACAATCAAAAGTATATAGTTGTATAGAGCTGGAATGCCAATATGCTCCCATCTCCAGCAACTGGATCATGACATAGGCAAATTAGTACTGCAAAACCAATGGCTGGATGTATAGGATCATCATATAGCCACTATGATATTTTTGAAGAAAAAAAGGCTGCACACCTTGTAAACATTTCTCTGAATATTGCCATATTCTCAATTTTTTTCCAGCTTTTTAAACCCATGAGCTTACACTGCCAATTCCAACATTTATACAATCTGTAAATACTATTGAAAGTTGACGAAGTTAAAGAGACACCATCCACTGTAATGTTAAATTTTCAGCCAGGCATTACTCTATGTTTAAAGTTTTAACATCTAATTTACTTTTAGTACCATGAAGTGACACTAACTATATTGAACTGGAGAAGACCACATACTGACCCTCTGAAGAAGCAAGGATGAAGAACTAGACCTGTAAGTTTCAAAAGCCTTATGTCAAGAGGCCTACCATACAGAAGAAACACACAGAAGCACAACTATGACAATATGCAAGATCAACTAAAACGCTGCCCACTCCTAAACCACCATATTTCAGTGATAGATATATTCTAAAGCAGTAACATGTGATCTCTAAGCCCAGCATTGTGATAATCAGCTGCAAAACACCAAAGCTGCCACTAACACATTTTTCTCTGTCCCTTACCTGGGCAGTTTTGAGCAGATTGCTTAAAAGAGTCTTGGTTGCTTATACATTTTACAAACTATAGCTTCATCAAAACAGAAGTAGGAGGAAACCAGCAGGGGTTTTCATGTCAGTTCTTAAGCAAAACAGGTCATCCTTCATCAAGTTTTCCAAATATTGAGGATGCTACCTGACTTCTCTAGATAAAGGAGAGTTAGGAAATTGATACAGAGGATTGAGAAGATGTACATTTGTAAATAACGTACACTGTTATAATTAGCATCTAATAAATTGATTATCAAATGTGCACTTAAATTAGCTTTTAAGCACATTCAGCACCTTTTTGAATCTTTTGAAGTGTAGGCTTTTTGATCTGTTTACAAAATATTCCATTCTATTATGATGGTATTAGTCATCACATGACAGAACTGGCAATTGTAGACTATGTTTTCAAAACAAACAGGAAAATTTGCCAGATGAGGTCAAATGACTCTGAAAGACAAAAGGTCTTTTAAGAAATGTGTTTAGTGCACAGATTAAATGGAACTTGTTCCCGTCCAGATGCTTAAACCAATTTTCAGTCACACAGTAAATGAGAACCCATTCCTTGGTCTAGCTAGTATTATCCTTTTCAAAATACACATGAGCACAATTTCAAGATGACATTTACAACTTGTGACTTGGCTGTCACATTGTACTATGAACTAACTTCTTTTTCCCGTAATGTTATTTTCATTACTTTTGGTGATTAATGCCTCTTTAACATAATTTAAAAAAAAAACCAAACTGGCAACTAAGATAATACTGGTTTTCTACTAAGCAGCCATGCTTATTTGTATCTTTAGACAGACTATGTGGTCTGATGGTAGAGGAACAGGTAATTCATCAATGCTAAGGACAGCAAGGCATGATGAAACGAACCAGTTTGTTATACTAGCTTGTGGTATCTCACCAAAAATCATAACCTGCATTTAACAAAGAGTCTTTTCTTACAGGTGCCAGGCTGCGTACTTCCAACACGTTAACTGTTGCGCGCAACACATGCTTATTACAAGCCTGTGCAGCTGGAAACAAAGTTTATCACTGCACCTTTTGGAGTGAATTCAGATCTGTGACACAGGACAGGGACAAAACTCTGCTGTACATGATATAAAGGAGAGACTGAAAGAGCGGATTTGTTCACCCTTAAGAAAAGAAGTGACGTCTGCTTATGGTCTTCCATAACCTAACAGAAGGATACAGAAGACAGGCAGGCTTGGGACGTGCCATACAGTGACAGTATGAGAAACCACAACCTGAAGCTGCGACACAGAAAATACTGATTAAAAAAAAAAAAGAAAAAAAAAGACAAACACACACCTACGTAGGTCATGAAACACTGGACCAAGAAACAAATGAATCTGAATGTCCATCCTTGGAGATGTTCAGAACACAACCGGACATGGCCCTGCAAAAGCCAGCCTAGCTGGTTCTATTTTGCAAAGGTGTATTGCACTAGATGGCATCTAGAGGTCTCTTGTCACCTAGATTATTTTCTAAGAATCTAACTTCAGCTGGTGATGAGAAGGAATAAGGCAGAGCAGGCTGGAATTGACTTTGCTGTAACACAGATGCATTATATTCTCCCCAGTGATCAAAATCAGAGAGTTAAAAGATACTGATTAAACACATGATGTAAAGTTACACCACCACACAAATGTTCTGGAAATTTCTAATAGCTTTTTAAAAAAGCAAATTGCGAAGTCCTGATAACAACACACTGTGGACTGCATAATCTTGAGCTCTCTTTCCTTTCGTTCACTGACCTCTCCCAACACGAATGCAGGATATACTTGAAAGGTCATCTGGCACGGTGAGAGCAATGGTTCTCTAGAGGACATATGTCACAACATGTAGACCGTCCTGCCAGCCAAATGAGTGTTGCATTCTCACCCCCCTCAGTTACAACACAAACAAAAGTTTTGAGTGTCCTTAAGTACACTGTGTATTGAAGTTCTTTTGTTAAGAAATTATATTTCATGCTGTCAAATCCTGTAATAAGACTTGCTAGAGCTAGCTATCTATTATACACAGGTTCATTATATATAGGCACCTGCCCAACTTCACATCTATATGGAAGCACACGTGCTCCATCAGGTGCGCTACATCCAAGCCTTCTGTACTTGTATGTACACTGTATAATTTTCTAAATCAGAGTGATATGCATATACCAAACACCATTACAGAAAAGTACAAGAACAAAAAATAAACAGAAGTATTACCCTCTAATAAATGGTAAATAATCACTAATGTAAATAAATAGATAATAAATAGTCACTGCCAGATACAGAATCCTCAGCCACAGTCACCAAACAAAACCAATCCCTTAAAAAGTCTAACACTTTCTCCGGGCCTGCTAGTTAAAACATTTCCTGCTCTGAAAAGAATAGCTCTACATGCATTGTCATATGTGCCCACAAGCAGCAGTTTGTTACTGCACACTGTGCTTCACCTTTGACTGACAACAAATCAGGGCACACATGATATTTTCAGAAAAACTCTGCACAAAACTCATAGTAATTCTCTTACTGGTAGAAGAATTATGGCACTGATATTTTTTAGCAGTAGGTTTCATGGTTGGAAGCTCCAGTATTTGATCCTCAGCCAAAAACAAAGCCACAGTATTTAATATCTTCAAACATCAACAAAGACACAGTGAATTTATCAGCTTTTAAATACCCCTGTGAATGTCACCTTAAAAGCTTGATAATAATTTGCCCAAATAGCAGCAGCTTCTTTTTTGTTTCTATACATATGTGATAAAATACCTACATATTCACCTGGTTTTCTAGTGGTGTACTGTACTACTACTCAAAGAAGTTTTATCAAAATGAACTTGCTCTGAACACTTTTTTTTTTTTTTTTTTACATTAATCCTTTTTAAGGGAAGTAATTTCATTACAGTTTTGTGTATGTCAGGTCCATGACACACACTCTTGACTGCTGACCTCCCTGGCAATCTTCCCACTGGCATTTCCTTGCTACAGTATTTGTCACCTGTGTGAACTCAACACTGATATCTCTGGGTTCTTCTTGCTCCTCCAAAGCCATCCTGACCAGTTACCTCACCAGCATATGAGTGCTTGTCACACAGCCTCAGGTACCCTGTTTTGCAGGAGGCAGAAGCATTCTTAAACAAAATCACAAATTGGCTTCAGTGGCCACCACACTTCTTGCTCCTGTAAGGACTTATGCAAAGCTCCCAGATTAGACTGTCAACATTGGAAATCTGTTCATCCAGTTCATTTTAGGTAAGTCAGTGGAACAAATGCATTCCAAAATACATTACAGTGCAGTCCATTTTTGCTTGCTCTTGAAATATCAAAGCAAAAACGAGTTATAACCTACACAAGGGAAGCAGGAACAGCCTCCTATGTCCTTCCTACACTAGGAAAAGTAGTTGTGCATTTAAAAAGCGATCTCATTAGTGGACATAGAAATGATGGCTTTATACACACAAAAAAAGAGAATACAACAAGCATCCAAGACAATTTAGCCGTGGATGCTTAGATATTTTAGGGATGCTTAGATGCTGACCCCAGGTGTAGCATGGCCAGAAGAATCTCTGGAAGAGTATTCTACCAGCAATTCTTAAGAATCGTTTAAATCAACAGCTTCACTCAGACTTAAAAATAGCCTTCTCTGCAGCTTTTGACATATTCAGAATAGCATCTGACAGAGAAGCAACACAAAAGCCTATCAGCAAACTTGGCAAATATCCTCAAAAGATGCAAGGGAAGTTGTTCAGGAGCTAATTAACTAGTCCCAACAGAAGCATGGGGTAAAGGAAGTGCAACATGGTATGTACTGCAAATCAGTAGGCTCGAAAGAGACAATAAAAAAAAATGCCATTGAGAGGGAAAATTTCTAGTGAAGCACTGTAGTCCTACCTATTTCAGTTCAACAATGAATAAGAAAAAGAAAGTGCTTTCAATGAGTGTTCTGATTTCCCTGGCAAAACAAAGGAATCCACCTGCCCTGTCCAACCTCCTATTGAAAGGAAAAGGCGAGTTCCAAGCATGTACAGGCACTTTTGCATAGTCTAGCTGAGGTGTGCCACAATTCCACAGGTCTCGAGTATAAACTACCATAAACTATTTAAATTTCATCAAGTCAGAAAGTGCCCCGTATTCCTAATTTACTTGCCAAATTCTGCTCTTCTAATTATGACTTTGATGAAGTATTCAGGAGCAGTACCAATAGCTCCTTACCCTTTTCCTAGCTGCACTAAGAAGACAGGATTTTGTTGAGGACAAAGTCTTGGGTACATCCATTATCCAGAGTTTACTGCCAGACTCACAGGGTAGTATCAACAAGGCATCACACGACCATTTTTAGAGGCAGTGTTGGCTGCTCATAATGTTCAGAAAAATCTTTCTACTTAGTAATCCATTTCTGTGTCAGGCCTAGCCCTCCTTGTCTTGCAGGACTTTTGGACTAAATGATCCATAATACATTTATTACTGCAAGAGCAGAATTTCTATTATTGTATTACTGTGTCTCCTACTTGCATACTTTCTGATACCCTTCCTTCAGCCTAGTACTGGCAATTCTGAAGTTGGATTGCTTGTAGAAATCCAGGAAATATAGTGGCTTTCCTACTGTGTCAGATCTACTGGTCATGCCAGAATAAGCCCTTACGTAAAGGCTTCCTAAGATAGGAAGAATAGGAAAGTGTTGTTCTTTAACAGTCAGCAAAACAGGGGAAGCTTTGGCATTGCAACACTGAGTACCATGGAGGTCTCTCAGACTCCTCCAGGTTCTTGCATGATTGGCAAGTTTGGGGCAACTGCTTCCCAGTTTTACAAGTGAAGTCAGCTTCTACCAAAACCAAGATATAGGCAACATCAGCTGTTGGCTACAGTTATAGACACTGTGGGCTACAGTTATAGACACTGGCAATTAAAATAAAAAAAAAGTCAGAAAGAGGAGAAAAACCCATAAACTTACAGAACAAAACCAGGTTTTCTAAAGAGCTACAGGCTGGGAATTTCTAAACTGAGTGCTTAACACTAAGTGTAGATTATTTAAATAGTTTTCCTTTTACTCTTCAGCAAATGGAACAGCATCATACCTAAGAAGACAGGTACATATCTCCATCTTCCCAACAACTAGAGATATGAACATAGAATTGAATAGTCATTTTTGGTAGGAAAATATCTGTTGTTCCTGAATTAAAGAAAAAAAACAACTAAGCTAAACCACTACCATTATCACTATATAGCCTAAGTGTCAAGAGCCCTTGACTAACACACAAGTCTTCAGTGGACTCTGGCAGCTACGCCAATAAAACAATTTGGCTTTGAACAGCTGTCTCACCAGAATAACTACCACCAAATTCTGATCATATCAGATTATTTTAAGAGTTCCCTATGCCACAGTGTCCTCAGGCTGTACCACAAAGAATCAGGCTTCCATGATCGAGGCATAGAATTTGCAAGAAGTTCATTTTCTTCTCAGATTTCCTGCACAGTTTTTATGCCTCAACCTCATTTCATCATTTCATTGAGTTTCCCTGAAATTCTGTGAAGACCCATGGACACAGGCATTAGAGTAACTGCCTACAATTGCTGTCCTGAATGACACTGGCACTTAGGTGCTTCTCAATAGCTTCACAGTTTTACGCTAAGGAGACCTGCATACTACATCAGAATAGTTCAGGACAAGAACAGATGCATCATCATGAAAGGTCTCACTTTTTATAGACAGCATATGAGTTGTCTATCATGGAATTGGTAACACATCAGTCATCACTCCATATAACCCTACAGAGAACTTCTCAGAGGCTCTTTAACCTCTCACTTCAGATGTCTCAATATAGAACATCAGAAATATTTTTGAAAATCGGAAGGCTGTGGTTGATCCTGCTGTCTCTCTGGTGTTTGCTCCACATCCCTTTCTTCACTGACTGCTGGAATGAACACAGGCACAATCACTGACAGACGGTGAAATTCCACTCTTCCAGGTGACTGGCATTCGCAGCCCACCACCTGCTCACTTCTCAGGAGCCATTCCTGCCTATGCTCCCTGCTCCTCTATATTACAGCCTCTGTCCTTCAGCCTCTGTCCTGGGCCCCTAAAGGTATCTGTCAACTTTGTCATTTGACAGCCATCCAGGCAGGCATTTTACTTACTGGAAAGAACAACTGATTTACAAGTTACCTCAGGAAAGGATCTCAAAGCCTGCATAGCTGGAAGACAATAGAGTACTAATAAGAAACCCTGCCACTTTAAGCTTCTGGCTATTCCCTCACCTTTCTTTCTCCTAAACCATCTGTAGCAACTATGTTAAAGCCCCTCCTAAAAAAAAAAAAAAAAAAACAACAAACCAAACCAAACCAAAAAAACACCACGGAATTGCTATAGCTCTTCAGAAGCTTAAAAAACTTGTCTTCATAAAAACAAGGTACATTTGATTTATGCTCCAGCTGCTTCTATGAAAAACCGAACATCACAGCTTCAGAATTGACCTTAGTTCTATTACATCATTCTAGACACAATTTCTTAAGCTTTAAAGTGTTAATTTTAATTTAGTGAAAGTGAAAATACATTTTAAGCGCACTTTATGAATCTTGTACTCTTTTAAAACTCAAAAGCAAACAAATTTCTCCACTAATAACAGTATAAAGTAATTTTGTTTTCCAACTACAAAGCTAAAAAAAGTCAGGAAGCACAAACCATTATCAAGGCACTCCGCAGTCCCTCTTTGGGAGCACTAAGGAAAAAAATTGAGAAACCCCAACTTTTCTGCCCTTCCCAATTGTTTCCCTGCAGACTTCATTTTCAGACCACTCTCCTGTGTTCTGAAATTGTATAGCTACAGTCTTTTTGTTTAAGAAATTAAAACCAGTAAACTTGCATAAAACAAATGAAAACTTAGTAGTGGCTGTTTATCTGGAAAACAGGAACACCACAGTGCATCCTATAGCATTTCTTGTCTTACACATTGCAATCATAACTGTCTGCTATGTCACAAAAAATAGTCAGTGATAACCACTCCTGCAATGCCTGCAGAGTCAACGCTGCTAAGGGGCCAAGTTGAATTCTATTCCTTCTTGGGCACGACCAAATTATTTACTAAATTCCAGTGAGCTGAAGCAAAAGGATTACTTGCAGTAAATGTACTGCACCAGTGTGGGAAAGAGATTCAGATTGTCTCTCTGAACACAGAGTAAGCTTCTTTACCTGGCAACTGGAAATTTTACTTATTTTTCAAAAGTAATTCCTTGTAAGAGTTGATCACTTGATGTACATTTTTATTGACCAACCAACAACTGTTTTATACAACATGTTTTCAAGTTGTATTTCAGAGCATGCTTGAAAGGGAAAGTTTTGTCTGTAGTTTTAGATAAAAAAATATAAGGATATGAAAACTAAATTAAATCCTCTCATTCCCGTTACCATTTTTCTTTACTTTTCACTGGGTAATAATGCAGGCTGACAAATTCCAGAACATTAAAGTACATATAATGTAATTTAACGTACTGTAAAGTCTCTGATCACTACCTTCAGTTCTATAAGGTAGGTATGGGTCAGACTAATTTAAGCTCTTCTGTTCACTCTGACTAGACAGAAAAATGTATTTGCACCAGTGTCAATCAAGTTCAGAGTAAGCAAAAGACAAGAGTCAGGAAGAGACAAAGATAGTGGTGACAAGATGAATACTACCTATAGCATACAGGGAGACTAATTTTACTGTCTTCAAAGGATGACCAAAATGCTCTCATGCTTGTAAAATATTATGGCAGATATTACAAAGCAATTACTGCACAAGAGTATTGTGCACTTCAGAAACTCTTGTATTGTAATCTCTTTAGATTTGGAAAAGCTGTATACAATAAACATGAAGTAAGTAGCTGAGTCTAAAAATACATACATGTATAATTAACATAATATATTCTAAAACCTAGCTAGAATAAAGTTTTTTTCTTAGCACTTAAACTGTGCTCCCTTTAAAAAAGACAAAACAACAATAACAAAAACAAACAGACAAACACAAACCACCAAAAAACCAAACAAACAAAAAAATAAACCAAAAAACCCAACCCAAACCACGGGGTTATACATATGCCCCATAAAATCCTAGTACTAAACATCCATGAGTTTTGTGTTTCTTATTTGGTAGTACCTTTCCTCAAAGGATCTCAGCCCAGCTAGCAGGATCTCAGGCAAGTACTCACAAAAATACTCTGGCAGTTAGTTTTTGCTGTAATCCAGTAGATTGTTCCCTAACACACACAAACACAAAAAACCCAAACCCAAACCATCAAAATCCAACCACCGTCCAAAACATACTTCATGAATCAGTGAAACCAAGAATGTACAGTTTGTCTGCCTTTGCTATGTAGACAAACACTAAATGTTGCATCCTGCAGAAGACCCAACAACCTTCAGTTCTTTAACCACTGAATCAGCTAACACATATCTATCATCATACATCAGTCAGTTTCTTGTAAGATTATAATATAGGTGTATATGTATTAAAATGTGTAAATTTTCTCTTGATTACCTTCTGGGTGGGAACATTACTTTGCTTTCGTAATGGAAATGTTGGCATTTTATTCCTGAATTAAAAAGAGTAGCTGAATCTCACTGACACGAGATATGAACACAAGTTTTATTTCTTTAGGGGTAGGGCTATACGAAGTCCTTGATTACATCCTTTCTAGTCTTCCAGCAGTGAGTTTAATCCACAGTGTTTCCACCACAGCCACTTTAATCGCCTCTTCTTCCTCATACTCACTACTGGTGGCAGTCCAGCATTGGCTGCACAAGTTTTTACAGCTTTGCACTGTCTTTATGATTAGCTTACGAAAAGGTAATATCCATATAGCAAAATGGGCTTAGAAATCTTTGACAGGTTTTAAAATAGTTTTAAAAAAGCAATAATTAAGTAGTCCCAGTTGTTCTCTCCCACATGTAAATTGTTTCTTTACACTCTGAAGTACATGAATTGAAGCTTTCTTTCCACCCCAAATCTTCCTTTCTTTCCATTATAAATTTCATTTTCAAAGCTTAAATTCTAATGTTAAAAGAAAGTATGCATTTGATACTTTTCCATGTAGAATAAAAGGCCCTGTAGGCTCTTTTGCTTTATTCTGTAGAACTGCACGCATATTCTTGTGCTGGCATTTCTTCTCTTTACAGGTTCAGCAAAACCCAGCTGCTACCACAAACACAAGCAATCCAGTACGTTACATACACACACGCACACGTATATGTGTGTGCATTCCTGTATCCTAACAGATTTGTTCAGAATATGTGCTTAGCAAGATTTATTGCTCCATTTTAACAGCGATCTACTATTTAACCATCATCACAGAGCCTAGGAATTACTTTTTTCCTTTTTAAGTAACTGGAGTAAAGCAAGCAGTATTTAAAGTAATACTTGTTCCAGAGTTAAACAACACCTTGTCCTACATTAATTTTACACGTCTTTCAAGAAATCTACCTGGAGTGGATTTGTCTTGGAAGCCCCCTAAGTTTAAAGGAACTTGATGACTCATGAGAATAATTTCCTTTCATAAATAACACACTCCTTTGACATACAACTTTTGTTCCCAAATGAACACAGACAAGTGTGCTTTCTTTAATAATTCCTGACAGCATTAGTTTTTCAGTTCACAAAACTGATAAAGCACCCCAAAAGGCAAGTTTCATTCAAATATACATGAGGTAAAGATTAATAACTCCATTTTATATGCAACTGCCTTTTTGAAAACCCTGATGTGACTTCACTTCTAAAATTCCATCATTGTGGTGTAATCCCCAATTAGCATCTATTCATCAAACCTGTAGAAGACTTTTCCTTCATTTTCTTCAAATCAAATTTATTTTTCTCTACCCATCACATCATCTTATGGGTCCCAAGCAACCTTTCTGTTCTTTCCTCATTTAAGGTCAGAGGCTCTTAAGCCACCAATAGACTATCATACAGCTTCCTGAGTAACCTGCCTGACATCTTGCACCTGCAAAACAAGGACAGCAATGATGACCTCTCAAATCACTCAGGCATGAGCTGCAAGAAAATTGAAATCAAAATCGGTGGCATAACTTTGGGGTTTCAGTGGAGGAACAACTTGAATATGTGCTTAAAGCAGTCCAAGGCCAGAATAAGAGACTGCCACAAATTTCTAGAGAGTTCACCTGCACTCAGCAGTCACCACAGTACTACCCATCAGAAAAATTCGTGGTTCTTAAGTAAGTAGAAGAATTTAAAGTTTTTTTTAACAAAGTGAAACTAGAAACCTTTGTACTGCACCACATCCCACAGAGAGAGGAGATATGAGTGCGACAGCAACCTCTGATAAGCAGCAGGGTTTCCCACTGTTCACAGTGATGAGGTGAGCTCTGTACCTCATTGGTGCAGAGGCTCCAAAAGTGGAGAGCTCCAGCTGGCCAACACCACAGCAGCAGAGCATGAAGTGCCACACTACACCAGCAAGAAGTGTTCATCTGGATAAACTTAGAAAACAAATCACAATTCAGTCCAAATTTATTTCTCAATCTCCAGAGATAAGGCAGGCACACCCCATCTTGAAACTATCTTGTGCAACTTAGAAACACCTAAACTGTAACATGGGCTGCCAAAGATTAAGTAAAACTAAAATATTCTGGTCTGAGAGCATCCCGGTACGAAAACACACAAACTATGAGCTAGATAGTCCTTTATGATAAACCATCAAGCAGAAGGCAAAGGGTAGTTCACACTGAAAAACAGTCATACCACAAGAAAGAGAAACAAACAACCATGAAGCCCCTGTGCCTTCTGAAGACAGCATACTATAAACCCACACTGTTTTCTGAGACTGAATGAGCTAAATTTACAACTGCTAGATGAGAGATAATGTAGCTTAAAAGTGTTTTTAAAAATCCCATGCCAGGCTCTCTTTCTGACGTCAGGTCACTCTCAGAGCATGACGTGTCAACAAATCACTGTCACACACTTATTTGAGGGAGAAAACACAAAGGGGAGATGGTATTTTTCCTCAGCTAGACTAAACTGCAGCTCTCCTGAGGGTCCACCCAAGCAGCTAAAAAACCCTCTAAAATTATTTTAAAACCAAACCCAAAACCGATGGGTTCAAGGAGGCATTACTTCCCTCAGTCTGCATCAGAGTGTGGTTCCCAGTTTCAGCTTTAGTGCCCAGCCTCCACCCCTCCATTTCTCTCCCTCCACATCAGGATATTAAGCCAGATTTACACAAATGGGCATTTCAGAGTCATCAGCTAAGCCATTCTGAAGATGAAAGTGATAAAGTCATTGCAAGTGATTACATATTAAAGTCTATGGTTCAATGGGTGTTTTATAATTTCAGAATCTCTGAGAATACATGAAGACTGGCTATATTATAATTAAATGGGAACTTTGATATCATGCGTGTGTCATGTCATAAGAGTCATGACAGGGACTCTAGAACCAAAGATTTAAAGAATGGTTTGAAAAAAGAAAACTTTAACCATTGTAAAATGTTAATGTTGAGAATTAAAGATGTAAGGGCGTGCAAAGCTTTAATATAGCCATTTAAAAATTCATATTTTGTGAGTTGCATATTGGTCTTAAGTGTTATTCTCCACTAGAATATCTAATCCATTACAGAAAAGTTATAAAAATACAGGACGACAGCAGCAGAGGGAGCTTCTACTCTCAATACTCCCTTTCATATCAAAACCAGTTAAAGGTAAAAGGCTGAATACTTAGCTTCAGGGCAATGCCCGACTTCTCTAATCGCTAAGACTGTCACTGATGTACAGCCAGCAAAAGTGCACAGCTCTCAGACTAGCTCCAGTTACCTCTGCCTCTAGCGCTTGGCAAGTAGAACTGCCCCTACATCTAGATGCTTGCCCATTGTCCCTGCTCCAATAGGAAAAGGAGTACAGGGGAAAAACAGCTGAACTGCCAAAGAGTAATATCAAGGCACACAAAAAACTATATTTTTGTAGCTTCAACTTCCATTAAGAAAAAAGTAAATACAAAAATTGTATTTGGTTTGCTGATTTCAGAAATGCTTCAGCAGAGTCTCCAAGGGTGGCTGCAAATCCATCGACTTTGATGACACAATATCAAATATTTCTTGCAGCAGTTTACTTAGTCAGTGTCTCATACTGGGTTTTGCTCTTGAAGATGTCTTCTCACTGAAAAATTTGGAGATTTAAAAGAAACTAGCAATTCAAGGGCTCTAATACTTTTGTCTAGATCAACAAAGACTACAATCTACTTCCCATGTTTAAGCAGAAAGCCTAAGCTCTGTAGAGCCTGTAGCTATTAAAAGCATATTATGTCCTTCTTCAAATATGTTGACAATGGCAAGACACATTCTCATTGACAGAAAGCTGGCGTAATTCTTGTTTCCACCCCCATAAAATCTATTTTCCATCCCATAAACTAGTATTGTACTAAATAAATAGCATCAATACCAATAAATAAGAGCTCCTAAAAATTTCACAGCCGTAATAAAGGATCACAAAATATTAAGTTAATTTTCATTCAGGTATTTATGCATAAACACAAAATATTGCCTTTTTTGTTTTCTTTATGAACATTTTAATACTTGAACGTGACAACCAATATTTCAAGACATGGGATGGCTGCTTTAAAAGTTAAATTAAGATCTGGAGCAGCTCTAAAAGCAGCACAAACAGATCACATTTGAGAATCAGAAGCTAAGCATTTTGCTGCTTGTTTAACTTGGCCCCCTTTGATAAGGTGTTCCCTTGGGCTACTTCTACAACAGCCTGAATAGGAAAATGAAGGAATTTGAAACATCTGAACTGGCAGCTCAATATGTAACTCAGCATGACAATTCTGAGATCTAAGGCTTCTCTAGAGCTGTCACCTTTCACATTTGAGTCTTTCACAGGCTTACTGAATGTAGTAGGCTGATCAAATTTAATGAGTAAGCCTGGGTTCTACTCATCTGGGAACAGAGGCTGCACAGCACAGCACTGCCATACTACACCAGGAGCCTGGCCCAGTACTTCTTCAGTAGCAAACACCTGAATTACTGTGCATGCCTAGCAAAGGTGATTTTTCCCGCATTTGTCATGCCTATCGAAATCTTTGTTATCTTTATCATATTCAAGTTTTTAAGAGCTGCAGTGGTAGACATACCCTTAGCTTTATCTATGACCCCTCACTAGGAAAAAAAGCCACAGCTGACAATATCCATCAGCAATTAATTTTCTTAAGTAACCAAAGTCAAAATCATTTGTGTCTTCTGTAGCATTCAGTTCAACTGACAATTGCAGCAGTATGTGTAGGGCTTTTTTTTGGTTGCATTTGAAGATGGGCTCCTCCACATTAAATGTGTATCTGTCAATCCTCTTTCATACATCAAAAAAGACACAAAGGAAGCTTCACTTTCTAAATCACTTTCAACATATATGGCATAGCATGCAGCAACATCACAAGACCAGTTTAACAAAATACAAAATGGAAATCATCTGAACAGGACGCAAGCAACAAAACAGAAACTAATTAACTAGAGAGGGAAGCTCAGACCAAGAGCAGAGTTTATAGCAGAGTAGTAATGTTAACTGCAAGGTCAAAGAAAATGGAATGGCTCAGCCATACTGAGCGGTGGACCAAACCAGGTGGGATTGCACCCAGTCATGACCAAAGGCTTCTCAGACCAAAAATGAACTTTGCAAGTTAAAAATGGACAGAACATGGGAAAAGTAAAAAAGCTGGGAAGATATCCTTCTGGTATAGGTGATAAGCTGTGCTAAGAAAGAAATCACAGACATGTTCTCTGAAAACCTGTAAGATAAAAGGCTCTCTAAACTTCTGTTACTAAGCAATGCATCTGGTATTTGGGATTTGGCAGAGCTTACTGAAATGTAGCAGTGGACTGGTTGATAGTATATAGGAAGCATAGGAAGAAAGACTCATCTTGTCACTGGGAATGCAAGACCAGCTTACAGAACCTATAAAGGTTATCAGTTGGAGGTGTAAGAAACCCAGTGCAATCACAGAAATGTTACTCTTCCAAGATAATAAAAAAAAATGGTTTGGATCAGATCATAAGAGATTGAATTCAGGCTATTTAAACAACCAAGAAAATCTGAACATAGTTATTAAGAGTTTAATATCACCTTCTTGGTATTGTAAAAACAGACACTAAAGCAACTAGTTGTCTGAAGTCTTCATTGTGATAAAATATATCATCAGTCCAAATCTGACAAGAGAAAACCAGAAGTTTGTAAGAGAACACCTTCCCTCGGCTTTTGTTTGCATTCTACTGTGGAAAAGACCTCAGGCTATTAAGAAGCAAGGCCTAAGCCATGCTTCCTTCAACTGTATCACTATTTAATTTTGTTTCTTTGCATACTCAATTTCTTTATTTATCACCCTATTTCAGAGAAGCATAGAAACTCACATTCAAACATGTTCCTTCCATGATGTTATTATAAATACTACAATTGGAAACACCAAGTGAAATACTTCGCAATCAAAATAAAATTAGGACAGAGAATAGAACACTGCTTTCCAAAATACCTGTATTTTATTTCACAACAACACATTACATCCATTTAGCACTGACAGAAAACAAAAAGCTGTGCTGCAATACATTTCAATAAAAGACGACGGTAATACTTGAATTTTGTCTTTTAATTGAGGAATCTCTTAAACTGCACGAATGAATAACTGCAGCATTGTTTCTGTTCTGCTCTGGGGTGTGCTATTAGGGAAGTGATGGCAGTGAAATTAGGTAACTAGTATGTTCTCACTGTTGTTAAGTTTGCAAATTTTAGCTAAAAAAGACATGGTTCAAAACTATGCAAATGCACTGGAAAGTACCAGCATGCAAGTCTAGGAGTATACAGAGTATTGCAAATAACCTAGAAAATGCCTTTCTGTATAGTCTGAATAATAGCCTTTTATGAAAAAAATTGACTGAATGGATGCAGTGCATATATATGTTTTTCATTTTAAGTGCACTGTATCTAAAAAGGATGGATATGCTATACTGAAGATTCCTAATGTAATATGCTATAATACTGCCAGAAGAAAGCAACAGAAACAGTTCCTGCATCCAGGATTTCAAGAGGAGGAAAACTCCTTAGCTTAATGGAAGCTATAAATATCACAGGAACATGCAACCATGAGAAGTTTCAGTTTTTTTTTTTCCTCCACTGAAAAGGCTTAAAAGTTATGTGGCAATCGTTGTGTGTATCATTATTCTGTCACATTAAAGGTGTCTCAAATATCAGCACCTGACAAAGATAATGAGAAAAAAAATCATGTTGCAGAGAAAATAAATTTAAAAACAAAAGGAACATTTTAAGCATTGATCAGAACAAGTAGTAAACTAAATAACTTCCTGCTTTCAAGGACTTTATTCTAAGGGGATGGTGGTTGTTAGCATTGCTACAAGACCACATTAGTGCTCCCACAGAAGAAGCATGCTGGATGTGTTAATGGCCGAACACAAAAAGCGATGGCTGGGACACTGTTAGGCCATGAAGAAGCTGAGATGCAGGAGGTAAAATGAAAGAAGGCAGATGAGGCATTTCTCCTGAGAGACTGGACCAAACTGACAGATAGAATGCACAGTAAGAGACAGACCAGTAGTTTTTATGCAAGTTTGCATGTTTCACCGGTCTTTTGATACAGTAGGGCAATAAGTACCAGTATTTTGGGGCTCACCATTAGCCCCTTTTTCAGCACAAAGTTTCCAAGACATGCAGTCACATAACACATGGAGAGACAGGGAAAAACTGCTCCCTTACCACCTGTGTGGTTGATCAGTTTGCTCACACAGACAGTACATGCATTGCTACCTGTCAGAGAGGAAAACATTCCTGTACTTAGATATAGATATATCTGATTAAATACTCCACTTCCTGCAACAATGCATAACAGAACAATGACATAACAGCAAAATGAGCTGAGTAACTGTAGGGGAAAGACAACAAAGTACTGTCAAGCATGCCAAGGAGGGCCCACAACTCTTTTTTTCTGAGGTATGTCCTGGACCAATTTGGCACTTCCTAACAAGCAAGGCTCCTACAGCATTTGAAAGACAGACTTCAGGAATTATGTAAATGCTCAGCAACTTGTATCTGAACCATAAGAGTCATTTTAATTTTCTAAGCCAATGCACATCACCAGATCAACAGCACAATACAGAATGGGTTGTTTCCCTTTTCTCCACTTTTGAAGTACATTTTCCACCCTTTCCGTGAGTCATGACCCACAGATCTCTATACGATGTATTAACATATTGTGTACTTCTTGGGCAATAACTTAACTGTATTATAAAGCCTGAGTCAAGATTTTGTAGGAAATGAGTTTCAAGATTCTCGTAAATAAAGATAATATGCCCTTTGCTACCTCAAAGATTTCTAACAGCCATACCTTATTTTTAATTGACATGTATGTTGCAAAAACTACACAAATAATTTTGTCTCTATACGGATGCAGCTAGCATTTTAAAGGACTGCATGGTATTGCAGCTTCCCACGTTGGTGTCTCAGAGTTCATTTCCCACTACTCTGTTTGACCGAGAGTGAGATGAAGTTGCATTTATTTGTTAAAAATACTAACAGCCACACTTCAATGTTTGTATTGCCATCCAAGGATCAACCTGGCATTCAGGCTTTGTGCAATGACAATGCCTAACATTAGATTTTGTTTTTTTTTAATCCTCTGACTTCCCTTAAAGCCAAATATTATCATCTGAGCATATTAATGTGAGTTTGCTCTGTTCACCCTGGGAGTCTCTTGGTCACGGTAATTCCCAAATATCCTTTAGTAGTAACTGGTCCCTTTTCCATGTATTTACAAGATGATGGTCCTCTCTATACATTCATTTAGCTTGATCTGGATGCCACACCATGCAATGGTTTTTCTCACAGTGATAAGCATATTCCTGGTTAGTTCAACCTTCATGCTGATAGTCTTTCTCTCAACAGCGTCAGACGCAGGAACACGCTCTGAAGTTACTTAAGAGTATATGGAATTCAAGAATATTTCTGTATTTTCTGTCTTCCTTACATAAGCTTTGAAATGTTCTTTTATCTAACTGTTAGTTATGTAATTTTTCACACAACAGATGTTCCAAATTCTACTTTTTTTAAAAAATAAAGTATTTATAGCACGACTGCATTGCTTCACTTCCCTAAGGTTTCACCTAAAAACTAAGAAAGCAATTAAGGCAGAAATCATTAATTAAATTAAGTTGGAGGAGAACTGGATTTCACTCTGAAATTTTTAATAGAATAATTTCCTTCCATTACCATTGTCCAGCTACACCTGAAGGCAGGCCTTAAGCCACAGAGAAGTCATGACATTTACATATCTCCACCCAAAAATGATTTATTTTAGAATGATAGTTTAAGTCCTCCTCACCCATACCTTCCTTCCTCCTGCTCTTCAGTTCAAAGAAAGGCTCTTTTGAAAGGCTTTGAATAGATCTGATCTTAAGGATAGGAAAATACGTGTGACAGTACTAGACGACAGTCTAGAGAAGACTTTTTTTGTCATCATTAAGCCAGGATGTTAAATAATACCTTAATTCTCATTGAGCTTGGCTAAAGAGCACTAATTTAAACAGCCATAAGAAAGCCAGAAAATGTGAATGATGTAGTTAACTATACAAAAACAAAGCAGTGCCAATATTCATACTTACAGGCTGAGGCTGTTCTGCAATACAGCAGTTGAAGCACAACCAAAACTCACTCATTGTGTACAGTCTGAAGTGGAAACACAGAAGAAAAGCAGGACTCAAGTCTCTGTAAATCTTGCTCCAGGTGGCAAGTTCTTTAAATAGGTTTATTTGTAATGGCTTCAATGTGAAAAACCTTTTCTCTTGAACTCTTCACCAAAGGCAAGTCAGTCCCAGGACAAACAACTTGAAGGTAAAAGGTTATTTTAGAGTCTTCCTTCAGAAGGTTGGTCCCAGCACCACAGAAACGTTATGTATGCTTCTTTGGTCCTTAGTGTTATGTGAACCTGCAAATACAAGTACAATACATCAAAAAGAAAGAATATACAGAATCTCATGCTCCTAGACAGTCACCCACACCAATGATTTCTTGGTAGTATCTTGAACCAGACTGAACAGACATTAGCAAACAAGCCATGTGCTTATTTCCACAGCAACTACCAAAAAGAGTACATACAGAAATCCATATTCCAGTTTTGGTTAGATGAAGTGATATCAAGAACTGGTGTCCAATCTTTTTGCAGCTATCTCTGTTTGATCTATTTGTAACTTTCAAATGTTAATTTAGAAAGTGACAGTTGCCCTTACGTGCCTTCCGCAGTCTAAGGGAACTGGGCCTACTGACACTTCACATCTCTCAATGGAAAAGTTACCCAGTCCGTTCACAATGGGAGGTTTAAATAGTATTTAACCACAACCCTGTTGCACAGGTGTCAAGCAAAGGTGTGTTTTTCTAAATGTTGAAGAAACAAATAAATAAATAAATTTCTGTGTATGGAAAATTTGCATAATGGCTGGATTGGGTCAACTCAAAGGTATTTTTATTCCACTCACTCCTCCTGCTTCACAGACAGTTAGCTTCAAAGCAGATTACTTGTACAATTTGAAACTGTTTCCTTAAACCTCTAAAATTCCTCAACAGAGGCTCCAGATTCCAACCATTCCTTTGCTGAAATAATGTTTATCGGTTAATCTCCAATCTGTTTTCTTTCAGTAAATGTGCAATAAAAATTCCTGTGAGATTTTCCCCTGGTTGTTTATCAGAAACTTCACTTGCAGAGAAAGTGAGACGAGTATTCACTTCACTTCATGTAATTTTCTCGATTATTCTCATTACTGAAAGTTTCAGCAACATTAAATAGCAGGAACCGGACAGATGCGGAAAAACTTCATAAGAAAATACTATACTGTTCTCTGCAGTCTCAGAATTTGCATGCTATACCACTATTTTCTAAACTCAATTCAATATGTAACAAAATTTTAACTAAAACATGGTTAACTCCTATTAAGCACATAACAATTGCCAGTATTAGTCCTGTAACTGTGGAGAGCCCATCTGCCCTTAAAACTTGGTGGGTTTACTTCTGAGAAGATAGGCTACAAGTTGTTCAAAAATCCGACAATGCTCCCGCAGTGCTAGCTGCCCCGATTAGGAGAAAATGAGAAAGCAAGCACTCAAAATTAGAGCATTTTGCAGTCTAATATATTGTGATGTGTCAGAGCTATAAACAGATACATTGCAGTGGGCTTCTCTTGCTGTGCAAGAGACCCAGTACCTTGATTTGGAGCTCCTGAAATTCTGACACTTGCATTATTGCTTCCTCACAATTTCCTCCTGACAAAGTCCACATTTAACAACCAAATTCATGTTCTCACAAAGGGTTAGCTTTCTTCCTGCTGTTACATCCATGCAGAGAAGACGCACGTGGAAATTCCTCTGCTACTGTGCCCTTTTTTGCTCATTGGTAGCTGGGACACTGCTCCAGCTCCCGGCAGTGTTATGCGCCGAGCTGAAGCCATGGGAGCAAAACCAGAGGGCTTGTGCATCCTCATGGGAGCCTGGGAGGCTCTTCTGGTTCCAAAACACTCAGGGGTTCAGAAGACTTCCTCCAACCAGCCAACCTCAGTGTACAGGACTTGTGCCCTCCAAGACAGAGTTCTCTTTGAAACCAATCTCCCCCTTGAAATGAAAAGCTGCTGAATGACAAAGCCAAGCTAGAAATCATGGAAAATCATCTCTGGTAATGCATTCATTCTTAAAAATGTATATTGTCTTCTATAGGCTGTACAGTGCCCTGTTTGCCTTTAAGTTCATGGTTCTGCAATCAGTACCAGCCAGTATTTAAATCTGTTGCCTTTTAATTAAAAAAATCAACCAAACAAACAGCAGAGGTGGGAGGATATATCTGGAAGTCTGGAGAAAACTGACAGTAACTGCACCTCCTCAATGGCAAACAAAAGCTTAGGAGTATTTGTTAGAGCACCAGAATTTTAGACATGCCCACTCTGCTAAAGAAAGGATTTTTACAATGGCCAAATTAATATAAAGAGCAGGTATAAATCTGCCACACTGAAATAAAAAGAAAAAGCCATTAAACTGAAGGCAAAAAAGGTGTATCAGCACTGTAGTGTCAACAGCAACACACCAGGACTTTCCTACGCTGCAAGCTGCTGATCTAAAACACAGGCTGATACGGGAAAATTCTGCTGTTCTTTTTCAAACTATTGAAGGAAGGAAAGGGAAGGAAGGAAGGAAGGAAGCGGGACCATACTGACCTACAGCCAGTAGTCAGGTATGATGTAGCATCACCCCATGAGCAATCTCATGAGGAAGCATTCCCGCACAGCTGGGGCTGTGCCCCACAGCCACCGCCAGGAGCACCTCACAGCTCGCCCTCCATGTTGTCCCAGGAGGGAGCGTTTCACGTGGCAGCCTTCGCAAGGCCGGCTGCGTCCGTCTGTGCAGACTTGCCAGGTAAAGAGGACAACGGAGGCTTAAGAAAACAGTTCACCACAAGAGCTCCGTCACTCTTTGTTACTGCTCTTTGTGCAGTTTATGGTGCTCAGGGTGGCAGCACACCACACAGCTCAAGCTGAAAAGACAAGGTTCCGATTCTATCTGAACTGGAAAGTTAATCAGAGTGACAAATTGTGAAACACCTACTTGCTTTTTTCCCATTTAAACTTTCTGTACTCCAAATTCAGCTTTTTTTAGTGCATGGTTTACATGGAAATAACATACACGACTATCATGCTGAGCAACTTGGTCACATTTTAAGGTTTTTACACCTTATGTACGACTACAGTTTTGTCCCATTTACAGAAATTTAAAATAGTATGAAGAAATTAAGATATTAAAAAGGATACATTGGTTAAAATTTAAAGAGAAAACCAATGGGGTAATATTCATTGCTTTGAAGTTTATTCCATGTTATCTGATCTGCAAGAGCAAAATTGCAAAACCCAGAAATGCTGCTTATTGTTAAATACCAATCACAAAGGCAATAAGGGCAAGCACGGCATTAATGGATAGTGGGGGTGGAGCACACTCTCTGAACAGTATCAGCAATTTTTCTAATTAAAGCAGTATTAACTTTCCTGGAGGAAATAGAGTAGGAAAGGTGGAAGGGCCAAAAAAGACACCGATCTCCCCTCCAAGCTCTTCACTTTTACTGGCAAAAAGCAGGCTAGAGAGCATTTATCTTAGTGGATCCAAACAGAAATATGCTGCATGCTGTGAATGGTCAGTTAGAATAAAGCTACATATTAATTATATAGCTTAAGAACAGCCTGCTGTTTTTTTTAGAAAAAGTGCCTTATAAGGGTGAATCAATCCTCTATATATGTTGACTGTATACTGGTCAGTAGAGCTTCAAACAGGAAGTACAGTAACATTGCTCTTTGACAACTACCTGAAACAAATAAAACCACAGGAAGAGAAAGAAAATGCACGTGCTAACATCTGAATTTAACTAGATTTCCTCCAAAGCTCAGACTACTATTAAAGGAGAATGGGAGGGGAAGTAAAGCATGCACGAAATCATGACTAAGTATGCCATATCTTGCACATGTATGCACAAAGTCTCAACCAGGACTATGGCTAGTTTTTTAGGCTCAAATACTTTATAAGAAAGCAATTAATCTTGATAAGGAAGTACCATTCCATAAAAGACATTTTTTTTTTTTTTGCCTTAAAGGCTCTGAACAACAATCATCTGTTTCCATCTTGCAAGCTCTGAATTATAATTTCAGAGTGTATTTTAAAAAATCTTCCCTATTTTTCACTTTAAATCTCTATTGTAGCCCTGCTAGTTCTTCGTGCCTCTTAGACAATAGAGTCAAGTGCCAGCAAGAATGAGGTGGGGAGGGGATTAAGGTGTGTCCAGACCACCAGAGAGGTTTAGCTGGTGCACACTTCCACACGCTTACAGCTGTAGTAACTGGAGGATGCTCTCTCCAGCTCTCAAAGGAAGCGAGAAGAGTTTATTGCTGTCAGCCTCATTTTTTGAAATAAAACGATCTGTACAAAAAGCAATAGAGGCTTTAAACAAAGCTGACCTATAGGGAAAGTTGCCTTTGTGCACGAGTTCTGCATCAGAAACTTTAGGTAAGCTGCGCAGTGCACTTGCAGCAGCACCCTCCCTCCCTAGCAAAGCGGGCACTTCTGGGGACTTTGGCACTGCTTTTATGCACCAATTGTCTTTTGCACTTTCTGATCCTGAGTAACCTGAGTTGCCAGTAACTCTTGCAATACAAAGGACAACATTCACCATTGACATAGGCTGAATAAGGCTGCAATCCCTTTTTCACTTCCTCATAACTTTCCCATATCTGTCCTGCACACCCTCCCCCAGCCCCAAAAGTACTTTAGGGTTCAGTTTCAAGACACTGAGGAAGCTTCTTCAAAGTCTGAGTTAGACTTTCCTGTGCATTTTCAAACCTGGAACACAAAGGTCCCGACTCAGTAAAAAGGTATTTTATTCATGCCTTTATGATACATTTTTGAACATTTATTACAAAAGTTATTTATAAAATTTCATTGTTGGGTTTTAATTTGGGATTATTGGTCATTTGGAGTCAGTCCATTTTCTTCTCCTGTTTATACTGAAGTGGTTTTCATTAGTGTATTTCTTTAAGTAACTTAGGAATAGGTTGCACTTCAACTCAAGCTCAACACAAATTAATAATCATGAATGACTCATAAAGAGTGCTTTGCTTCTGAATTAAAAGCTTCAAAGAGTATTGCAAATGGTGGGTTAGGATGGAGGTAGCCTTATGCTCTTAGGGCTTACTTAAAGGAAAAAAATTATTTTTTTTATTTTTTTTAATTCTTGTTGTTGTTAATAGAATGGAGCTTTAGGTTTAGAAACAATCCAGCTTTAGAAACAATCTCATCTTTCACTGGAACCAAAACACCTTCAGCTGTTGTTTGTTTTTTGTAGGAACCCATCACCAGTTTCCCTGCAAGAAATGTACCCATCTGAGATAATACATACGGAGGTATCAGAAGACACAGGAAAGGAACCACAGCAAGTCTGTAAGCAAGAACACCAAGCTTTTCATATCAGGTTCATATCAGTGTAAAATGGAACTGTAAAGCAGGCAAGGGCAGAAAAACATGCCCTTCAGTCAAGGAAAGAACCCACATAATCACGTTGTTTGTGAATGCAAGCTGGAAGCTTAAAGCAGAGAGCCTTCCAACATCTTTCTTGACAGTGTGAAGCTCACAAGTGTCCTGGATTTTTTTTTTTCCCCTCTCCTTCTTTCCACCCTCCCCTCCCACTTGCTTAAGTTTTACTCTCTAACCATTCTGTTAAATTTGATGGTTTCACCTAAGGAATCTGGCCCTTGGAAGGTCCTTATTACTTTGTGCACAAAACTAACAAATGAAACAGGTAGTTATTACCCTGGCCCCATCAAAACTTCCCATGTCCAGTTTGAACCATAAAAGCATAGTTTTTCAGGACCGAAACAATTTTAATAGGCAATAGTGTGTCAGTGACTGAGCAGTGCAGGCAACCTTTTCCATCCCACTGACATTTCAAATGTTCTGTGTCTTCAATTAGTAATTGCTTTCAATAAACATGGGTTCAGTGCAGCCTTCGGAAACACCTGATACATAGCTCACAGTATTTCCCACCACATATACACGCAGACAGGAACCTACTTCTCTGAAAACCACCACACAGAACACTTAATAGTTCTGCACTATGAAAATATAGAAAGACTAATAGAAAACTGACGGTCCAGATTTATTTATTTACTAAGTAACAGGAAGACAAAGACAAAATAAATAAGACAGACTAGGCATAATACAATTTGCCTACCTAAAAAACCAGTGAGTTAAGAACAAGCAAGAAGCCTTTGAGAATCCACTCCTATGGTTTAGGAAATCTGACTTCATACTGTCTGCTCATTCACATTCAAAAAAGGAAACAAATTGTGTTCGCCAAAGTTCTAATTGATCAATAAATTATCTTAAGTGGCAAACTCTGTTGAAGATAGCATAAAAGAACATTTTTTCCAGCTGGCTTCCATGTTAATAATAACAGCTAATACCAGTCAGAGAGAGAAAATAAATAAGGGAAACTAGTGGCCTAAGAAAGGCTTTGAACAGGGCATAGTTTTCATAAAGAACTGAAAAAACCCAACCCAAACAAAACAACCAAAATCAAAGCCTCCCTGAAGAGCCCCCTGTTATTACTTCTCAAGTAATGGTAAGAAAGGCTCAAAATCAGTGTCCTTAGAGTCCACTGTTCTAACAGTGTAGCATTAAAAGGAATGGAATAGCCTACAAGGGAAAAAAAACCTATGGTAAACTACATGACAGACCATACAAGATATTCAAGGGACTCCCTACGGGGTTTTCAGTATAACAATATGTAAAAAGCATTAATCACAGCATTTATAATCCTTTTTCCACAGAAAACCAACACGTTAAAACAATTTCAGAAAGTATATGATAGAGGAAAGGGGTAAGTGAGAACAAAGGGAGAAAAGGCCATTAAAACTGTCAGGAGCTTACAGAGGCAAACTGTTTACCAGTACAGTAAGCGTTTCATGTCGGAAAAATCAACATGATGCAGTGCTACTGCACATCTTAACTCACTATTGTTAAGACAGACAACCATGCAACAGAAGTCTGCCATTGTATCTAAAGACATTTTAATGCATTTCAGTAGATTGTCACTTCCTCACCTCCTACTCAAGTACAAAACATAAGACCAATTATAGTAAGCAAAGCAGCATCATGTTTTGTGGGACTGGATAAGTTAAGTTTACTCAGTCACTCAGTAACACCAGCTAGGGTACACATTTGCTGTTTGAAAAACCAGAGGAATGAATCACCTCTGTTCAAGACTTCCTTGGCACGTGGCCTTTCAAATGGGAAGAATGCATCAGCTCAAGCACCATGCTTCTGCTTTAGCTTTCAGTTCCTTAGCCTGCAAGCAACAAAACAGCAACAGTTTTCTGTTCAAAGTGCAACAGAAAAGCGTATTTTTCGTCTGCTTGTATTTGAAACACTACCATTTTTTTTTTGTATTTATTCTCTATCCCTTCTATAATTTCTCTGTTACTAGCTGCTTTGGATGACTTGAACTCTGTGTGCACCTGTGTGTATGCACATGGAAGATTGCTTAAAGAAACTTAAAAATTAAGACAAATCGCATTTTCAAAGACATATGGATCACTCTACAGCAGAAGTGGAATTTAGGAATTTTGGAGTATGTACCTACAGAATTTACAGGCAGAGGCATATTCGATCATGTAGCCCATCTTGTCAGGGGTAGCAGCTCCCAGGGAGCAGTACAGTACTGCAGGATACAGTACTCTCAGTACTCCCATTAACTGTCCCGAATGAGGACTCTGCAGCTTGACACAGATCACAGCTGCCGGCTTCAAATTCTACCACTTTCAGCGTCTGCTCATTTAAACAGCACTCACGCAACCACCGCACATACACAAGTCTAGATTAGGTTACAGCTGGTCTGGAGCAGTATCGGTTCTTCTGGACACAACACTTCAAAGTAGTATTGATCTATTTCATAGGAAGTCCACCTTCAGACAGAAAGTGGTGTAGCAATACCACTCAAGTTAGGCAGGAAAAGCAATGTTACTGGGGCATATGGCAGAGACAGGAAGCACAAAAGTTTTTGAACAGGTGAGCAGTGGCAAATGCTAACTGGGTCTGTTAGGATTTCACTCCTAGATAAACATGCAGAGCTGCATCAGTAAGCGACAAAAGTATGAAAAAGAGAGCCCTAGTCAGAAATATGCTTACATGTAAGAATGCTTAACATAGCTATGTGTGCTTTCAGACCACAGTACATGGGATAGAAAAAAAAATCTGATAAATTGCCAGGTGTTTTCCTCGTCTCCCTTCCATAGCCAGAGATTTGCTAGCTCAGTACTGGGTGACATGCAGCACCAAGTGACATCCAGACAGAAGGGTCAGGTTTCTTCTTTATCTAGCAGTGAACAGGAAGAGAGAGTTCTCTTTCTCTGCTTCCAGACATTTCTTAAGTCACTTTAAGGAAAGGAAAATCTAAATGTAACTGTAGCAACAAATAAGTTGGGTTCATATATCATAATTTAAAAGTGCTGTAATGAAAAACAGTGTCATGATTCTAAAATCCTTAAACAGCTGCTCTAGGAGCTTCCCCTAGAGCAGGGACACCTTTTGAGGTTACTCTGTGAGGCTGAGAGACACCTTACTCAGCATCTCATATCTATAACGAGGTAAATAGTATTTTATGTTAGGCCCAAAAGTATCATAGAATCATTGAGTACCTTGGTTTGGGACTCATAAGGATCATTGGGTCAAACTCCTTGCTCTTCACAAGACTCCTTAAAACTAAACCATATGACTAGGAGTGTCATCCAGACACTCCTTGAACTCTGACAGGTTTGATGCCATGACCACTTCCCTAGAGAACCTGTTCCAGTGACTGACCAACAACCTTCTCACTGAAGAATATTTTCCTAAGGTCTAGTCTGAACTTCCCCTGACACAGCTTAATTTCATTTCCTCCCATCCTATCACTGGTCAGCAGAGAGAGGAGATCAGCACCTCCTCTTCCACTGCCTCACTTGAGGAAGCTGTAGACTATGATGACGTTACCCTTCAGCCTCCTCCCCCTCAAGCTGAACAAACCAAGTGACCTCAGCTGCTCCTCAGTGACCTCTTCCTAAGTCTTGCCCTTCAGGCATTTCACCACCTTGGTCATCTTCGTCTGGATACACTAATAGTTTGATGTCCTTCTTATACTGAGGCACCCAAAACTGCACACAGTACTCAAGGTGGGGCTGCACCAGGATGGTGCAGAGCAGGAGAAATCACCTCTATTGACAGGCTGGCTATGCTGTGCTTGATACATCCCAGGACATGGTTGGCCATGCAGGCTACCAGGGCACACTGCTGACTCACATTCACCTTGCCATCAACTCAGACTCTCAGATCTCTTTCCATGGGGCTGTCCCCCAGTTTGTATGTATAACCAGGATTAGATGATCTTGCTCTGGCAGGGCTTGATGATCTCCAGAGGTCCCTTCCAACCCCCAACATTCTGTGATTTTGTGTGTGTGTGATTACGTTGTCCCAGCTGAAGAATCCTACTCTTGGTCATTTAATTACACTGTCAGTGATTGCCCAGCTCTAGTTTATCCAGATCTCTCTGTAAAGCCTCTCTCCTTGAGGGATTCCACAGCTACTCTTAAATAATTGGCAAACGCACTTAATGTGTATTTGATTCCTGTGTCCGGATCATTTACAATTAGCATTAAAGAGCAATGACCTTAAAATTGACACCTAGGGAACCCTACTGGTGACTGACCACCAGACTGATGTAACCTCATTTACTGTAACTCTTTGAGTCCAACCCATCAGCCTGTTGCTCACCCAATGTATTAAGGACTTGTTTAGCTGTGTGCTGGACATTTTGTCCAGAAGGATACTGTAAGAGACAGTATCCAAAGTTTTGCTAAAATCCCCTAACCCCACATTTTCTGGCTTCCCTTGGTCAACTAGATGGGTGACCTTGTCACTTAAGTAAATCAAGTCCATTAAGAAGAACTTTCCCTCTGTGAACCTGTGACAGCTATAAACAGTGGCTACACTGTCATTCAAGTGTTTTTCAATACCTCCCAGAATAACCTTCTCCATAATTTTATCAGTTGCTGAAGTAAAACTGTCAGGCCTGTAACTTTCAGGGGCTTCCTTCACACCCTTCTTAAAAAATGGTTTAAATCACTACTTAATTACCAGTCAATTATTGCTTAATTGATTACCATTTAATTTTCTCTCATTCATTGATTAATCATTGTTTAATCATTAACAAACACCTTTCAGTTAACCCGATGATGATGACTTTCTTAATAATTCACCTACAACATGTATTTTTATACACCAGACAACAGGGACAACTTTAGCTAATCAAGATATACTTATAGGTTACTAAAGATGTGCAATTTTAAAGACACTATACTATCACATATGTAGAAAATAGCCAAGCATACATATAGCCATCTTAAAATAAAAAAAGTGCTGCACAAGACAAAACTCCAACATTGAAATGCAGTTTCAATGGAGATAACAGAATTATTGACCTAAGTAAGAAATGTAGTGCTGTACAAAAAAGGGAGGTTTAAAATGTACCATAAACATTTTAAGAAAATGTGTACTCTCAGCAGAACAGTTACCGCTGTGCTGAAATCTGAAGGCACAGGAAGCTAAATTGTGTTGTCAGAAATGACCTGACTATCTTGCCAAGAAACATTGAATTGTGTTCCCTGATTACTCACAAAAAGTTCAAGGCCATTACTGTAAAAATGCCCATTTGGAATATGTCCAGTAAATAGTATCTCAGCAGTAGTTAAATCACCTGGAGTTTTACTGCCAGTATAAAATCACCATAAATCTCAAGCTACTTGGCTTTCCTAATGCAACTCTCATGTATTCAGTGTTGTATGGCTTACCTACACTGGTAGGTATCCAGTGAGTGGGAAAACCTAGAATAAAGGTGTCTCAAGGACGAGTTATTTTTTCTGAGTTTTAAAATAAGCTGTTTATACCTGTAACTGCTAAAGTTTCATTTCAGCTCCCCAAACTGAAAGCTGCTGACAAAGCCTTAAGGCAACTTGAAATGCTTGTCTACTAAATATGAAAGAAACTTTATGTATCTCTATTCTTAATCAGTGCCTTGCTTTGAGGAAGCAAACAGGCAGTGTGAAAAGTCTACTCTGACACCAGCCACAGGATGACACTATTTCAACTCCACAATGAACTTCTAGTTATATTAAATACAGCTATTCAGAATTGTATTCTCATACACCAGACAGAAAATACCTGCATATCATCTAGCCAGAAATTTTATTTCCATACATGCGCTTAAAACCAGGCATATCACAGATAGGATATGGTTTTCTGGATGCAAATTCAGTCTGCCAACAATTTAAGGAAATTTCATTAATAAACTGCAGAGATTATTCTATGTCACAAACAATCCAATCTTATCCAAGAGCCTAATAACAGAATGCATTTAAAAATGCTTCACAACATAAACAGTCTTGTAAATTCTTTTGTTTTTTAAAAGAAAAAAAATTCTAAAAATGTAAGAAAACCACTCCAGTGAAATGAATTGTGATAAATATTTCTCAAACTAAAGATTTTTCTGTTCCTTGTGAAGCAAAGGAAATACTTTCTGTGTATTACACTAATATGCAAGGGAGGACTGAGATAGTACACCTCACCACTTCTCATGTTCCTCAGGAAAAGCCAAACTTTTCAGGATATATCTGGATTCAGGAGGTGGCCTCTTGCCTGACCTCAAGATATCCACCTTCTTGCCTGCACCTACTTCACCATCAGTTTGAAAGCCTCCTGTGAAATAGAAGTGTCTGATTTAAGACTTGGGCTATTTGACAGCAGAAGATGCCAACCAGACGAGTAGGTAAACTGCCAAGATCTGTAACAGTTTCTTGGCCAAGGGCACAGGAGGGTGGGTGAGAGTAGCCACTGGGCATTCAGCTTACTGCAGGGAGACCAGCCAAGCTCTCTGTTTCTCAGTTTAATGCAGTTTGAAAAACAGTACTTTCTATCACTCTACTAGGTGTTCAGAAACATGTTCTGGATGCACAGTCACCCACGGTGCTTGTGCTGTCTGGAGTCCTAACAAGGCTCTGTTTTCATTAAACAAAAAATAGCAAGCTGGCCAGCTCTTCTTATCAGCCTTGGCTCCCACAGCTGACCAGAGCTCTGTTCTTGGATTAGCAAGTAGCTACCACAACAACACAAGATCTTCCCATCCAGTTCTAACTTCCTAAACTTCCCACCCCGCAACTAACCAAAGCAAAAGTCTCCCCACCCCCAAATGAGGGTATTTCATTTTCATTCAAATCCACACAACATTTGCTGCTTCATTCCCATTAGCTTTCAGTTATGGTTATATTCCCACACTGACTTCTATCTTTGAAAGTCTCTTATCTGTGAACTATATTACAACAAACTACCTTATTAACAAAGAAATCAGAAAATCTATTCTGAAAAGGAAAAAAAAAAGGCAACTGAGAACATGCTGGATATGAAACTAGATTTGCTACTTGTCAGGTATACAACGTGTACAGAAGGAAGAGACTGGCGCTCAGTTGTCTGAGACACGGTTTCATGCTCAGTTGTTGTGCTGCGCTTAATCCCCTTAATCACCTCAGAAGGTGCCAAGCATGGCTGTACACAGGGGAGGTGACTTTCACAAGCAGAGTAGAGGTACCCAACACCAGACGGGATTATTCTTGAGCAGACTACAGAAAGTAAACCTGGACTAGCTACTGGATCTTCCATACATACACATGACCCTGACCACAACCTCAGGGCATGGCTTCTCACCAGACATCTCCCCCTGCCTCCCACATACTCTGTACATTGCCCCCTGCATAGGCACCTGTGTGCAAAAGCAGATGAATTTGTGGATAGTTGATAGCTGGGCATCAAGAGCTAGCTCTGCCTTTAAGATGCAGCCTACAATGCAGTGTGTTGCTGTCCTGCACCAAGGAATCAAAGCTACATCATACTGAAACTAAAATAACTATTTCCAGGTTATTGTAACAAACACAACAAAAAATATCTGGACTTGAAAGAATCTGTTTTTCCACCTTCTTATTCTAAGAACTTCATGCATGAAATGCATTTATGCATACAGCGCTATTACAAAACTTTTAATTATTTGTAACTAGTACGTATTACCCCAAGAGAAGCTCAGAGTGCACAGCCAGCTCAGACATTTCTGCATGATGCTTTTGTTTTGATTTCACAGAAAGATTCTGTTGCCTTGAAGGGAAAAAGAAGTGTCTATGCTGAACACAGGTATGAATTTCTCATTTAGCTGATGCCAGCTAGAAAGCCCCTTATCTCTTAAGTCAATATTTTTAATTATCAAGAGCAATTAAGAAACAGTTCAGTGTTTTCAGCAATGAATGAAAAATCGAAGTTACGAAGAATAAATATGAGATCAGCTAATCTTGCTTATTTATCAAACATGGCAGTTTTTATTTTCCATGGTCACAATTTCAGATTATAGACTGAAGCATGGAACACACCTTTAATTAGAAAAAAAAATATCACCATGCCCAACAGCACAAGTGACATGCTGATATAACTGGATAATTACAGTTTTGAAGATAGGTTTGCAAATCAGCACTTCTGTACTTTGAGACATCCACCCTCAAGGTCCCCTTCCTATTCTAACACAGATTTAATAAATTTAAACCAAGTTAAATGAGCCTATAGCTTAACAGTAAAACCCACAGGGGGAGAAAAAGGAAGGCAGTTATTAAGAAAACATTTCCTAGTTTGTTTTTTTTTTTAATTGTTGAACAGTCTCAGTAGGCAAGTGGTGGAAGTTCCAGAACATGAGCCACTTAGTATTAAACTGTACAGAGCATTATTTAAAAACAACAACAACAACAAAAATAACAACAAAAACCCAAAAGAAAACCCCATACATGAAGAGTCACATCTTGGCAAAGAAATTAACAGATGAATGAGCAGATCTTTTCCATTCCTTTCTTTATGATTCCATAGGAAAGAAGTCAAAAGGTCTTTAATGTATGTTAAAAAACTACTTTACCAAAAAATTGAAATAGACTCGGCACCTATTTACAGACTTAGCAAAAACTTTGAGAGCCAGTATCAAGCAGATAGAAGAGCTACATTTTTTTTTTTTTTCTGACGTTAATATACTCCCAGCATTCCAACACAGGCATAACTCTTCATCTTGGGCTATGGTGACTTCACTGATATAATTTGTGAAATCAATTTTGTGACAGAATTGTCACAGTAAAGGCTGGGAATTACCAAATTACTGTAAAAAAAAACCAAACCATACATATATATAAAGATCTTTGAGTATAACCTATTAATATGAGTCATATTGCTAACTATTTAACAGGAATTAGTTTAACTGTTAAAAAAAAGGACACAATTAGGAGGTGCATAGTGGACATAGGGTTTGCCATGAGTGCTCTGACTTAGAGGAAGTCTTCTCGCCTCTTCTACTTCATGTGGGAAACTGAGGCATAATGACAATATTATTTTATAACTTGAGATAGCCAACAGCATTCTTACTCAATTTAGTTGTAAGCACACGTATTTCCACCAATTTATGGATTTTGAAGTATGTCTTCTTGCAGAGTTAGGTCACTGAAACTGCTCCATGATGCTAAATACAGAGGGCAATCCTTTGCCATGCAAAACAGGACAACAAATGTTTATAAGCTTTTAGAATCCAGTAGGCTAATCTTCAATATATTTATGAGCAGATGTTAGAAAGAATAAGACACAAATATCATATCTTTTCCTATGAAGCAACAGGCATGTTTCTCAGCAGAACTTTTTCTGAATTCTGCTCACAGAACTCTGAAGTCGCCATGAGTGATCTGCCTTGGAAAAAAAACAGAGTGTACACTGCTGGTAACTTTATTCTTTGATGCATTTTAAAATCTGTCTTGATATCTGCTTTTACTGCATTCTGTAAATAAAATGATAAAGTCACATAGTCAGACCTCAGAATCTTCTCAGTTCTTCCATTTTGCCTCTCCGAACAAAGATAACAAGTGGTCTTTTGCACATCTGGCAGTAATACAAAATGTTGGTTCTCACCTAACATTATTATTTTAAGAATAAACTAGTTTTAATCCTTCATTAGATGAGAAAGGCTTGACTGTGTTAAGCTACATTATGAATATATTGCAGTGGCTGCAGTCTCCACAGATACTACTTCTCTACCAGACGTGCAATTATAGCATCCACATGGGGAGTTACAGGATGGTACCTACCAAATTGTATGTACTTTTAGTAGCTTCCTTTTCCCTGCGCCAACCTCATCTTCTGTATTTATACAAACTCTTTAGTATACTCAGCAGCTCTTTGACAAAACATCATTGTACAACCTTCTTAAAAATCCCTAATGGGTACAGCAAGTCTTTTGTTTAGGTAATATATGAATATATCATGTATGCAGTCTCACAATTACCAGTGTTTACTTGTGAGGTACATGACAAGCAAAGAATCTCTACTCTGCTCTGGTGAGTACACAGTACTTCTGACCTGGAGTACTCTGTCCAGCTTGGGAGCCCTCAACACAGGAGGGATATGGACCTGTTGGAACAGGTTCAGAGAAGGGACACAAGAATGATCAGAGGGCTAGACCATCTCTCCTGTGAGGACAGGCTGAGAGAGAGGGAATGTTCAGCCTGGAGAAGAGAAGGCTCCAGGGAGACCTTATGGTGGCCTTCCAATATCTGAAGGGGCCTAGAGGGAAGCTGGAGAAGGACTGGTTACAAGGGTGTGCAGCAATAGCACAAGGCAATGGCTTTAAACTCGATCAGGGCAGATCTAGATCGGGCATTAGGAGGAAGTTCTTTACTTTCAGGGTGATGAAACACTAGACCACACTGCCCAGAGAGATGGTGGAGGCCTCATCCCTGGAGACACTCAAAGTCAGGCTTGACTGAGCTCTGAGCAACTTGCTCTAGTTGCAGATGTCCCTGCTTACTACAGGGCAGGTTGGACTGGATGATCTTTAAAAGTCCCTTCCAACCCAAAGTATTCTATGACTCTATAATCCCAAATATATGAAAAGAAAGATTTGCCTTTGTGACTATTAGGCAAGAATACAGGACTGTAACTGTGCCAGATAGCACTGCACTTTTTTATGTTTATTAATACACAGCTTTGCATATCTCACTAGACTTTTATACTTTCTTTTGAATGGATTTTCATATGACATAATAGTTTTTTAAAATTACTTCTCTTTTTCTCAAGATACAGACTTTATACTTAAGGCTTCAGACCCGCAAAAAAGAGACAAAAATCCTTGCAGATGAAACAAGTTATGTAAGAAAAATAAGCAAAGAAACAAAACATGGCTTCGAAAGAAAGCTGACTTACTAATGGTGAACCACAGAAGTTACCTGGAAAAACAACAGCATCCTGTTTAGTCATGTACGCATTTTCTAGTACATCACCATGTCAAGAACCTGCATTTCTTTGCATAATTGTTCTTCTGAGTGTTTGTTCTTCACCAAGCATTATTTAAGCTGAAAGCAGAGTCTCATTTTTAATCATTCAAAACAACAAATAAATATATATAGTTAACAAACTGGTTGATTTGTGGCCACTAATATGCTTGCACTTCCTTTTTTTTTTTTTTTTAAATAAGGGGGAAAGAACAAGAGAATTAGAGTTTGTTCTGTGGACAAATGTTGGCTACACCTACGACTACCTGCTTTAGAATCTCTGGATACAAATAGAAATGGTGAAAAATGGACTAGTGGTTCTTCAATTGGTAGAGGTCTCTACAGTATTGTTATGCTACACAAAAAGACAACGTCATAATTGAATGGAAATTTAGATCTTCAACTACTAGTCTGTTTTCATGGGGAATCTACTCATAGTACCCTTAGAAAGTTATTCTGACA
>NW_008613120.1:0-1842 GCF_000691845.1 Merops nubicus | reverse complement strand
TTCAGCAGGCTAAGTTTTAAAAGTACACCCATTTGTTCCTGTATAATTCAGTTATACAAACACTTTAGCATCACCCCCAAACTTTTTTCTTCCTTTCTCAAAAAACATTTTCTCAACCTCTTCACTTTTCAAAAGGCAAGATACAGGAAGTGGTACAAGTAAGCATCCAGAAGGTGTGCATGTGGGGGGAGATCAGACATCACTTGCCTTTTACTATGATTTTCCTTGTGGGTGACATTCCAAGTGAAGACATACAATATATTGGGGTTTTTTTAAATAATTTAGTCAAGGCTTTGTGGAAATTTTCCCTACTTCACAATCTACCTTGAAATTTTTGCTATATATGTATTCTATTTGTTTTTTAAATAAATATTCTTTTGGTCTTATCTATGTATCTAGCTTTTGTATGATGCTCTACCTGGTACGGCACAAATCTTAAAGGAATAAAGATATTGGAGTGATGGAGGAATGAGGAATTGAGGAAAAGTGAACCCCAAACTAGTACACAACTTCCTCAACCCTTCCCTCAAGATACGTGCACTCTCATGCTGCTGCTAAGGCCAAAACTGATATTAGCTAGACTTTTGTGCACCTTTCATCTTTCTGCCAGTATTTCAAACAAACAAAATAATCACCCTCAAGGTGCATCAAGCTGCCAGACACTCAGCCTCTAGTGTTTTTCCTCTTTGTGCTGCCTCTGTTCTCCCTGCAGGACTGCACTGCAAAGCAAGCGTGTTGAGTCCTCAGGGCAGTGGTGATAGAAGCCAAAAGTTATAAAACAGGAAGTACAAGCCAAGTGACCCTTTTGTGCTGAGTTTACAACTTCCACACAGTGAAGGTGAAAAACAGCCCTTCAAAGTGATTTGAACTAGGTCCTTCTTGCTGCAAAGTCCTTTAACACATTCCCCAGAAGTCTTGTTTACAGAGGGGTTGGGCTTCCTGCTCCTACCCTCTGCTGTCCAGCACTCCATGCTAGCCTGGCATGGTCTTCAGACATTGCCCCTACCTACTTCTTGCTTTCTCATCCCTTCCTCAGGAATATCTATACTTCTCTCCATGTACACACATGGTAGGGAAGATTCACTAAACATTGTATTTTGTAGCAGCCAAAATAGCCACTGATCACATCTGCTCACTTGTAGCAGATGTTAGGTAGTGTGAAATAAAATCTTACCACAAGATAGCACAGCAATGAAGTTACATTCTTTTTCCCATTGTGGGCACTTCAATTCCGTTATCATGTTACCCAACAGTATTTGCTCATCCATGCTGAATGAACGCTTGCAAGTACATAAACATAGCTCTGAAGAATTTGTCTAGGAGGGAGGAACGGGAAAGGGAAGAAATGAGATTATTTACAAGAAAACACATTTGAAAAAAGTATCAGCAATTGTGGCACGGATCAGACGTATGCTGTCTCCAAGCAATCTCTCTATTATTATTTTAGTTACCTGCTTGCAAACAGGTAAGGAAAGAAAACAAAACACACACAGAAAATACTGATTCCTTCTTTCCAACTTTCTGACTGTAACAAAATCCTTAATGGAAGTCTGAAAAGTAAAGAGTGCTTTGACCATGGTATTTCTCATGCCAAAACAATCACTAAACATAGAGTACTTCTGCTGATAAACTTGAAGAGTCCTGAATAACAAATATGAAGTATAATACTTGTGCTTCCTTACTATGGAAAGAATGCTGCTGCTGCACAGAGTAAGAACCTCTATAAATGTGAGCATAAAGACTCAAGTGTTTCTCACATCAGTCAAAAATATATTTGCCCACTTCAAAAAGGGAAATACAGGTTCTTTGATTCAAGATACTCTGCTCTGGTGAGACCCCACC
>NW_008613119.1:0-10956 GCF_000691845.1 Merops nubicus | reverse complement strand
ATACGGGGGGGAGCGGTGCTGGCCCGCCCGGCTTGCTGCCCTCTCCCCCACCCGCTCCCAGAAGCCCAGGGGCAGAAAGTCTCGTTCGTGTGGGTGAGCAGCTGCGGGACGGGCTGTTTCCCACCCGCCTCTCTTGTCGCTCTCCGGACACCCCACCGCAGGCCCAGCTCATGGAGGGGCTGAAGAAGGAGGTGAGGTCCCTGCTGATAGCTGCCAAAGGGGGCTTGTCCCCTGCGCAGCTGGAGCAGGAGTACCTGGCCGTGGTGGGCACACCTCTCCCGCTGTGGGACCTGGGCTTCACGTCCACCCTGGAGCTGGTGGCAGCTATGCCCGAAGTTGTCAGCGTCAGGCCTTGTGAGAGGGGCACTGTTCTCCTCCAAGGTGAGCTGTTGTCTCCTGAGGATGGGTGAGTGGTTTGGGACTGCAGCCTGGTGGTGTGGGAAAGTGCCGTTGCCAGAGGTCAATGTTCCAATAGGAGTCCTGTAGAAAATAGACTTTATTCGAATAAAGGGAGAGTCCAGGGGCAGGGGCCGGGGGGGGCTCCCAGTCTGGCTGGGGGACGCAGGCCCCCTTTTATCCTCTTTTCCCTGCTGCCAGTTTCCCTTCTTTCCCCACGGGCTGAGGCACTCGGAGAGTACAGACTGTCCGGCCTGCCTACTACAGATCCCCCTGAGCAGGGACTCCCCTTCACATCAGGCCTTGTATGTCTCACTAACTTCACTTTAGTCCTCCCCTGGGAGGAGAAATTACTATCAGTGAGTTTATTAAGCATGTGCACTAATTCCCCCAAATCAGCAAAACTGTCAGTTCATGGTGACAGTAGGTCTTTGTCCTTGTTTTCTGTAGATCAAGCCTCTCACACCCTTCTGTGAGGCTGCTTTACTATACCTGCAGGCTCTGTCTTGGTTAGTTAAAGCCACTCTCTCTTGCAAAGCTGCTGTACTATGCCTGCATGTTGCATTAAGATATATATAGTGCAGGTAAAACAGAATTGCAGAAGTCCTCTCCATCTTCTAAAGTATCATGGTTTGTAAAGATGCACCCATCTTTTATCCTGTCAGTATGAAGTGATGCTTCAGGCTGGGGATGTGCGGAATGAATTCCCAGAGCTGTAGGTCATGTATCCCTGTTCCTCTTTTTCTCCTATTGCTCTGTTTAGTTGCTTGCCTTGGCTATTTCTTCCTGTACTTTGATCTACCTTTTAATGCTTTTCTGCTCTTTCCTACTGAAAAATCACCCAGGCTTCTAGTTATCATTTTATATCGGGCAGCTAGTTTAGAAACTGCAGCAGCATTTCTGGTGGGTCCACAAGCACTGGGAAGCATGGCTTTTCCTGGAGCTGCAGCCAACAGCAGGAGCTAAAACCTGGGATGGGGCCTGTTGGATGAAGCTGTAAATGTTTCCCTAACATGACCCCCCCTGAAGGTTACTCGGTATCAACCTTTTTATTTTTCCCTTTTTTGGGGGGGAAGAGCTATGGAAACAAATGATAGATGTAAAGAGCTGGTTGGGAATGATTTAATTTTTATTTTATTTTATTTGGATTGCTACATTAAAACAAGAAAAAGTTGGAGAAAAAGCTTGGAAAGAGCTGGGTTGCTCTGGAGAGAGACATTGCCCGAGCAGGCAGGTGCTCTGTGGTGGGGGTTATTCTGGCTGAGAGAGCAGCTGAGCTTCCTGTTGTGCTCCTGTATCCTGGAAGCTGACCCACTTTGCTCCTTGGATCTGGATGTGCAGTGTGAAGGTGCAGGCTGGTGGTGGGCTGTTCAAAAAGGTGCAGTCTAGTTTGCAAAGGGAGAGATTGCAGAGTGGTTGCCCTGCTGGTCATCAGCCACGGTTTAGTGTGATGGCTTGTGAAGGAGATGCCTGCTTCTGAAAAGGGTGGGAGGAAGAGGCAGGGAAGGAAAGGAGAGGAGGTTTGCCCGTGTAGAGCTTTGAATGAGTTTCTTTCTCTCTGTTGTAGCCATTGCAGATGAGAGCACAAAAGGGATTGCCAGACTGGTTGCCCGGCAGAGAAGTGCTCGAGCACAGAAGAGTTCTGCTGGGAAGGCAGCTGCTGCTACTCCCCCTCGGGATCCCCACAGCTTCCCTCGGAGGGGCAGGGCTACCGTCCTGCCCGCCCTGGGGCAGGCTGAGCCACAGGGTGAGGCAGGGTGTGATCTAGCTGCCAGCACGGAGCTCTCACAGGCGCTGTGGCCAAGCAGCAGTGTTTCAGGTGGGGGTTGCTGCTCTTCCCGTTGCTGTGTCCTGCTTCCCTTGGGTTTTAGACAGAAGGGCTGGGGAGCAGCTGTCCCAGGGGAGTTGTTTGGGTAGCAGGGCACTTAACTGGAAGTTTCCTGCAGGTTGCCAGAGGCTTTTTTGGTGTGGGATGGAAGTAGGGGTGCTTAGCCCCTTCAGAGCACGGGCTTTGAGTGCGTGTGCAGGAGTGCTCACAAAGCCAGCAGGATCTGCTGAACGTCTGCCCTGCTGGCTGCTGAAGCCTTTCCTGGCACTTCTGAGGGTGAGGGCTGAGCACTAGCCTGAAAGGCACAGCTACAGGGTTCCACCAGGGAAACCAGAAGAGCCTGCAGGTGGTTCCAGCTTTCCCACAGCAGCTGTGGGACAGGGCAGAAAATCCCATATGGTTCCTGCCAGATTCCTGACTTTTCTGAGGGAAGTGTCTTTTGGAACCATTCTGGCAATTGACTGAACTCTTAGCAGGCTGGCAAGAGCAGTGGATTGTGTTTTGGCTTGACTCGTTGCTCCAGTGGAGGCTGCCTCTCAAGTGAACCCTCCTGACTGTGGTGGCTGTGAATGCTACAAGAGATAAGGAGAAGGGCAGCAGAGCCCTTTCAGACTCTCATTTTCAGATGTCTTCACTTTCTGGTTATTCTGTGAAGCTGCATCAGTCTGACAAAAAATAACAGCCCAATTCTTGTCTTTGCAGCAGCACCTGCAGTTGAGATGCCTCCTTTGGAGCCCACCTGGGAGACAGAGAGCTTCCACCCGCCAGCAGAAGAGAAGTTAGAGCCAGTGGCAGCACAGGCAGTAGGTTTGGTTGGTGGCCTCAAAGAAGTAGGTGGCTGGACAAGTGGTCTGTAGCTGTGTCATGTCTTCTCCAGGGGGTGATGCTGCTTCTGTTCCTGTGGAGTTTGTGTCATTTATATGCTGCCACTTCTAGAAATTTGTGTGCGTGTTTTAGCTGAATTGGGGGGTGACCCTGCTCATGCTGGTCTGATGCATAGCTTTAGATGCCATCCAGGCTAGATCTCTGTCCTGTCTCTTTCTGGTCTCGAAATCTACGTGGCAGATGGTACAAGGTCAGTTGAGTGTGGTCATGCTCCCTGCTAACAGGGGTGACAGCTTTTGGTGTACTTATAGAGATGTGTATTCATGGTGAGTAAAACTGAATTAATTTTGACTTCTGGCCATCAGAGGAGTGCTGTTTGCCACAAAAGAAAGCTCTTGAGACAATGAAAGTGCCTGATGCCTGATTAAGGGTCCCATCCACACTAGTGCGAGCGAAATAGTGCTTTTAGCAGTCAGAGGATAACAGAAAACTGTAAGCTGTGCTAGCAGCTCACTCATGTACAGGTTTGTGTAGAGGGAGATGACAACAGAATTTGTAGGTTTTGCTTGTTTTTATCCTTGGGAAATAGCTCTAGTGTGGCAGGGAGAAGCGTTTGTGCCTTCTGTCACTTTTTAATCCTTTTCAGATAGAGTTTTGCTCCTCGTGTACTCTTTGTACATAGAAATAGCATCTTCTGGGTAAAATCTAACCAACAGGTGGGTTTTGTTTGATTAGGGGTTTTGCTTTTTTATCGAGAGCCATTCAGTACTTTTGTCTAAATATGTGACATGATGTCAGTTCCGTTCCTTTACTCCTTGCAGGAATATGAGCAAGGTATTTTTGGTGCACCCCTCTTTGCACCAGAGGGGTGGAAGAAGGAAGGAAGTGAGAGTGTGGAAATGAATGATTCTGTCATGGGGAAAGTTTTAATCCAGGTTTGTACTGTGTGTTGTGATTCCCTGACATTCAGTAATTCACAGGCCCCCAGGAAAGCAGAAGTCCTTTTTGCCTTAATGGAAAGGCCAGTCACGTGTGTTCAGTGCCCGACAGGGTGTCTGAGTGTCACCTTCCTCTTATCCCTCTGTAGCCTCAGGACTTGGAGCTGTCCCTACTAGAGAAGTTGATCCTGACTCCCGAAATCCCCCCCGATGCTGTTCAGGACAGGAGCCTTTACAGTTTTCCGCCCCTGGAGAGAAGGTGCATGGTGGGAGTCTCTGTGTCATTCATCGTCTCTCCGAGCCAGTTCTACATCCACGTCTGCAGCAGGGAATCATCTGAAAAACTGCAGGAAATGATGGGTGAAATGAGGTGTGAATACGCTGTGCTGATGGAGTCCTGCTACCTGTGGGGGTGGTGGTGTTGTGGGGGAACAGAGCACCCAGCTGGCAGTTGTGTGGTCATTGCTGGCTTGGTGACTTGGTCTGAAGCTGCTGGTGCTGTGCTGGAACACGTGCTCCTCGTGCTTTCCCACTCCTTTTAACTGGCCAGTAAAAAGCACGGGTACGGAAAGGGCCTTCAGTGTCCTGTGCCCCTCTGTTGTCTGTGCTGCTGTTGCTGACATCCTCTGTGAAGGCTTTCACTTCCACCTGTAACATTTGCCAAAAAGCAGCAGGTAATTGGCCTTGGTCATATCTAGATTTGACAGCAAGATGCTACCAGTGGCTTTGTGCCCACCGTGTTGTGCACTGGGGGTTCCATTCCAGCAGGACAGTGCTGCAGGGACTGTGTGCCCCAGTAAATGCTTGGTGTCCGTGGGACACGCGGTGTGATTACAGACTCTGTAGACAGACACTGTGTGTGTGAGCCAGGACTGCAGAACCTGGTTCATAAGAAGCATGGACACATCAAGGCAATATTAAAAATTAATGACTGGGATGACTCAGCCTCGAATTTAATCCCCTTTCATTAACTTTTTATTGCACCCCAACGATATCATTCCAGTGGTAAAAAGTTTGGGTTTGGATGTTTTGTTGTCATTTCGTTTGGCACGCGTGGCAGAACAGAGGCGTAGAGGATCTACTGAAACAGCTCCTGAAAATCCCAGTCATGGGGCCTTTGAGAAGTCTGGACTCTTCTGAAGGCCTGTGGATTTCTTTGTTCACCTCCTGCATCCTACTAAGCAGCGTTTCTCCTTGTGATCTTTTGCAGATACCTTTACTCACATAAGCTTGTTTCTGATCGTTACATCCTGCCCAAGTCCTCGGTACGACCTGGGCAGCTTTGCTGTGTGATGGTGGCAGACTGGTGGTACCGTGTTGTCATCCGCCGTGTGATCAACGACCCAGAAGTAGAGGTGTTCTGTGCAGACTATGGACACCTCAGAATTGTTCAGAAGTCTCAGCTGAGATTCCTCAAGTAAGTCCGTGACACACGGGCGAGAGACTCTCAGAGTGGTTGAGGTTGGAAGAGACGTCTGGATGTCATCCTGTCCCGCCTCTCTGCTCAACCAAGGCCACCTGGAGCAGGCTGCCCAGGGCCATGGCAAGATGGTTTTTGAATCTCTCCAAGGATGGAGACTCCATCACCTCTCTGGGCAATGTGTTCCAAGGCTTGGCCGCCCTCGTGGTAAAAATGCTGCTTTCCAGCTGGTCAGCCCACACTATGGGCTGGGGCTGGGGTTGTTCCTCTAGTGCAGGGCTCTGTTGAACTTGAGGAGGTTGCTGCCAGGCCATTTCTGTGTCCTGTTGAGGTCTCTCTGAACAGCAGCATGACTCTCTGGTGTATCAGCCACTCCTCCCAGCTTTGTATCACCAGCAGACTTGCAGAGGGTGGACTCTCCCCCGGCATCCAGACTCTTAGTGAGGATGTTGAACAGTATGGGACCTGGTATTGACACTGCTGGTTCCTGGCCTCCAACTAGGCTTTGTACCACTGATCCCCACTCTCTGGGCCCGGCCCTTCAACTGGTTGTCCGTGGACATTGCTGTCTGCTCATGCAGCCAATACTTCATTAGCTCCTCTGTGAGGATCTCAGAGGTCACAGTGTCAAAAGCCTGACAGAAATGAAGGTAAAGAACAGCCACTGCTCTTCCCTCACCTCGCGGGGCAGTCACTAAAGGGCCTCCAGGCAAGCTGGGGAGGGGCTCTGGATCAGGGAGTGTAGCAACAGGGCAGATTTCCCAGAAGGGATCTGGGTTTTTACTCCATAATGGTGCCTTGCAGGCGGTTCCTGGCTCACGTGCTAATGCTGGAGGTGACGTTGTCTCAGACCCGTTTTGCTGATCAGTCCATGCCCTTTGCTCATCACCCCTGTCCATCACTCCCTGACAGGGACTTTGGGCCAAGTCCTTTCCTGTTTCTGCCTTCATTCCGCAGTGTTTCCTCTTGCTACTTTCTGTCACTTTGGGACAGGCCTCCTAATGCTGCTTCCTGGGTTCCACGAATGGTTGTAAACATCCTCCTGAATGGCCATGAGTCCAAGTGGGACACGTTTGCAGTGTCAGAGGTGCTCGTTCTCCTCTGCAGTTCAGAACTTCTTCCATAGTTGCCCCTTCCCCCATGGCTGCCTCTGTTTGTTTTTGGCCACTGGCATTCTTTTCTTGAAAAGTCACTGCTCTCTGTTCATCACTTTACCCTCATAAGGGGCTTTGGTGGGAAGAGGTGTGGGCAAGGGAAGTTGTAAGGGACCAGTTGTTACTGCAGTTCCTGCTGTGCCCATTCTCTGGCCGTGGAGTGTTTCCCAAAGCTGCTGCTGAGTCTGAGTCCCAGGTGCAGAATCCAAGATGTGTCACTCTCTCCCTAAGCTGGTTTCCAAATGCCAAGAGGAGGAAGTTCTGCTCTTCTGCCCAGCTTTGCTCCATTTCTGCTGTGGTGGTGATGGCTTTGTTTTGTGTTGTAGGTGGTGCTACTTGAGGCTCCCTGCCCAGGCCATCCCGTGTTCCTTGGCAGGGGTAAAACCTGTGGAGGTGAGTGTTCATGTGCAGTTCTGTTCCTTGACAGATGTGTGAGAGCTGTGGAGTAGAGGCTGGCTTTTTCTCCTGGTGAGGGCAAACACTGGGATTAATTCAGGTGCCCCGGATGTCTGCAGGTGAACTGTGGCTGTTCTGTTCAGCAGAGTGTGACTGTGCCAGTCTCTGTCTCTGTCAGTGGTCACCCTTCTGCTGCCTGTTCTCCTGCTGCTCAGGTGCCCCTGATTTCTGCAGGTGACCTGTGGCTGTTCTGTTCAGCAGAGTGTGACTGTGCCAGTCTCTGTCTCTGTCAGTGGTCACCCTTCTGCTGCCTGTTCTCCTGCTGCTCAGTGTTCTTGCTTCTGTTGTTGCAGACGCAGAGAGCTGCCGTTAAGCAAATGACCAAACTCGTTTCTTCCCCTGGCAGTAGTTCTCCAGGGTCCTTCTGAGGCCTTGGTAGCTCCAGCTCCCTGTTGGGAACGTTTCTTGTGTGCCAGAGCTTTAAGCGAGTTGAACTGATGCAGGCAGCCTAGCCAAAAAGTGACAGAGGTCATAAAGTTTCTCTGACCTGGGAAACAACTTAGAGAAGAAGTCTGAGAAATACAGTCTCTGAAGGAAAGCCCGTGAGCAGAGTTGCTTCTTGTGTGTTTTAAAGATACTATTGTGAACAAAGTCATTTCCTCTGGTTTTGGAGGGCTAGGCAATCACAGTTTTCATTGTTGTGAAGCTTAGCAGCTTTTTAAAAAATTCTGACACTGTGAATGTTTAGAGTCACATGACTGGAGGCATGAAAACCAACCAGCCAGGTGTGTTTGAGGGGATTGTGGGTGCCACTGAGCTGTGTTTGGCACTAGGTATTTAGGGTGGCAGTGCAGTCCCAGCACAACTGGCACTGCAGGCTCTGGGGCTGTGGTTGGGGTCAGTGCTGGGAAGCTTGTCTGCCTGACTCCCCTGGAGCTTGTCCCTGGCCTGACCTGTGCCCAGGGCCTTTTGGGCAGGTGCCCCCAGGGGAAGGTTTCGGGCGGTGGATGCTGCTCTGTTTCCAGAACCATCCCATTGGTGTCTCTTCCCCAGGGTACGTGGTCCAGTGCAGCAACTCTCCTGTTCCAGGAGCTGTGTGGCTCTGACCTGCTCGTGGGCCTCGTGGATGAATATGTCAGTGGCATCTTGCACATCTTCCTGTGTGACACAGCAGCCGAGGAGGATGTCTACTTCCACCGCGTCCTGAGCGACAGGGCACACGCTGACATCTGCACAGAGAACCTTCCTCCCAGGGCAGGAGGGAGTGTGCTGCTGGGGGGAAGGGCAGGGCAGGGGCGGGCTGGGTGCCTGTGGTGGGGAGATCTTCAGCTGGCAGCAAGTGGTTCTGTGAAGAGCAAGGCTGGTGTTCCCCACTGCCCTGTACCTGCCTGTTTTGTGCCTGCAGCCCACAGAGTCTGACTCCCTGGTGAAGAGCCTTCTTTTTGGTGAAGGTGGAATCAGGTGACAGAGGAGAGATTTAGGTTTTGTAGAACAAACTATTTCCTTCCTCTCTTCCAGCAGTGGATTAGAAGGTTTTGAAGTTGATTAGCTTGTTAGAATTGCAGCTTCATGTGAAGCTGATGCATGGCTTGTGTAAATAATACAGAAAAATAAAACAGCTGCATATGTTCTCACCGTAAGGCTGAGCTGAGGTGGGATTGAGGGGTTGTTGAGATGTTAGTCACATGGCTACGCATTGTTAATTCCAGCAGGTTTTCCTAGTCAGAATTTGAAAGGCCCCTGATGGATCCAAACAGTTGATGAGAGCAGGTGGAGTAGGTGTTTGGTGTCTCCCTGAGAGCAGTGTTAGACAGAGGAGGGGCAACTCAGTGAGGAACAGGATAGTTAAATTGGTTTGCCCTTCTCTTCTCTAAGCATTAAAGCTTGGTTATGCCATTAACAAGCTGAGGTGAAGGGGATGATATTGGTTTAAAAGCTCTCTTGCTCTGTCGGTGAGCTGGCCAGCGTTGGCCAGTGGATCCGTGGTAGGCAGCACGTTGTGCTGTGGGCAGACAGCCGAGCTGCAAGCCAGTGCAGAGAGCAGTTAGGGCTGAGGCCCATCTGTGCCGTTCTCAGGAGGTCTCAGCTCAGCTTCAGGAAGAACTGTGTGGCTGTGAAACCCTTAGAAAGGTCCTGCCACAATCTGATCTCTGGGCAGCAAGTTGGGCCGTACAGCCTGAGTGCTTGTGTCTCTGCTGTGTTCAGCAGATGCAGAGTGTGTGTTTGGGCAGGAATGGACCCTGTTACTGTATTTTTGCCTGTGCATGTCCAGTTTTGGGAGTAGGGCTGTCCTGTTGAGTACTTTTGTTGCTGGAGGGAGGGGAGTTGATATTTGTAGTAGAAGAATTGCTGCAAGAATTTGGAGCTAACTTGTGGGTGTTCTGCTTCTGCATGAAACCTGTTAGGAATCCATTGGGTCCTTTTTATTCTTTGTGGTAGTTAGAACAGGGTTTTCTTGACTCTACTGTGTTTTTGTTTTCTTTGTTCCTAGGGATTCCAGGAGCTGAATCCTTTGGCCTTCTATGTCCAGCCCAGTGGCCAGCAGGAGTCTGGATGCAAAGAGTGAAACCGGGAGCTCAAAGCTGGACAGGGCTGAGCTGTGTGCCTAGGTGGGGGCTGGGCTGTGGCTCAGCTGTCGTTCAGTGTCCCAGGGATCCGTAGGCATGGATTGGTTTTGTCCCAGCTGATTTTTTGTGGTGTTTTTGTTTTGTTTTGTTTTTTATTTTTCTTTTATAAAAAGTGAGCAGGAACAGAATATAAAAACAATTAAACATGGGCCATAAAATCCATCTGGAGTTGCTTGTCCTCTGATCCCCCTGCAGACTTGAGGGATTCAGCGTGCTCAGTGATTTCTCTAACATCCTATATGCTCCATCATTCCCACTCAGAGAGAAAAGAGCCTCTGAGAACTTGGATGATTACCAGATCCTTGAGATCAGTTTGACTTAGGACTTTCACGTTTTGCCAGCCAAAACAAAACAAACCTGAGATGAGCCAGCTGCTAATTCTTTGCTAGGACATGGTCATTTGTGTCCTGTAATAATCTGAAACAATACCTTGTCATAATCTTGGAATAATGAATCTAAGCTGGAGAGCTCTTAGAGTTGCCCATGCAGATAGTGCAGTTCTGTGTCCCTCCTTACGCAGATGGAAAGAAGATGAAGAGCAAAGACCTTCCTGGGAGTCGTGTGGGTGACCTGTGCAGTGCCAGTGGGCTGCCTGGGCAGGGACTGTCTCAGAATCTGTGTGTCCATCTGTCACCATGTGGCCACACTGCAGGTTGTCCCCAGCGTGGCTGTTCCGAGTGCCAGGGCCCTTTGTGGTGCTTTGAGGGCACTGAATGCTCCCAGCTCCTCTGCTCACAGGGCCCAGGGCGCCGCTGGCCGCCTCTGCTGCTGGCTCAGGTTTTGCTCAGTGCAACCCAAGGACACCCTTGGCAGTTCCTGACTGCTGTCACTGCAGGGCCTGAGTCCACTCTAGGGGGAAGACGTGGAATTTGTCCTCGCTGGATAACATGAGGTGCCTATTGGTCAGTTCTGCCAGCCTGCCTGGGTCCCTGGGGATGACAACCCTGGTCTAGTGAAGGAAGAGGTGACCAGGGAAGATCCATATAATTTATTGCACTAGAAAATAGATCTGGGAATAGTGAGAGTCTAGGACTCAATTACTAAAGACCATCTGCCCACGCTGCCCCTTATACCCAAGTTCAGATTATTTGATTGCTCCCAATTCTTCTGCTCACCTCAAGCCCAAAAGAAGCAAAGATCATAGAATCATAGAATGTATTGGGTTGGAAGGGACCTCCAAAGGTCATCTAGTCCAACCTCCCTGCAATAAGCAGGGACATGTCCAGCTAAGTCAGGCTGCTCAGAGCCCCAGCTAGTTTGACCTTGAATGTCTCCACGGATGGGGCCTCCACCACCTCTCTGGGGAACCTGTTCCAGTGATCTATCACCCTCATATCAAAACCCCCTTTTTCCTCATGTCTAACCTAAATCT
>NW_008613118.1:17498-32262 GCF_000691845.1 Merops nubicus | reverse complement strand
CGGAGGAGCCGTGCAGGCGCCGCTTTCTTGCAGCGCAGGCACGGCTCAGGCACGTTTTCTGGCGTCTCCGCCGTGACGCCATCTTCTCGATGGCAGGGGACGAGCCCCGCGGAGGAATGGCGGGGGAGTGCGGGCCAGCGGCCGGGCGGTGTGCGTGCTCGTCTGGGGCTAGGCCTAGCGGTCTCCGAGCCTGGCTCTCCCCTACTGCCTCGGCACGCTGGCTGTGGGATGGGCATTTTTGGCCCAGTTCTGTCCTGTTTCCATTTCACGGGCAAAGTGGTGCTCTCCATACAGAGACACCAGAGCTCTGACATACATTCTTGCACCCGTTTTTTAACATAGTTATTAGTTTCACTATCTAAAATGGATGCACATTCTTGCTTCACATAAGCAAGTCTGTCATGCTGTGGTGCTGATAGAAGCTTGGTTTTGTTTGTAAACCAATTTCAGCCTTATTTCCTATATTCAAGCAAGGTAGACTGGTAAGACCCCTGTTCTCTTAAAGTGGGGTCATATTTTTAATATTTTAACTGTGTACTTACACACTTCAAGCGGGTTTGTGCTATGTTCGTGGTTAAAGAAGACAGATTGCTATAAATTGAGTCAAATACTATGGTGTTCAGTGCCAAAACCTCAAATTACAATGTTTCCAAAAGTCTGTGGTGCAAAAGCAGAGTGCTACTGTAGAGAGGGCTGAAAAGTTTTTGGCTGGGGGGAGGGAGGAAGCTGGAGGAAGGGGAGGGCTGTTTTCTTAAAATTACTCTAGTTATTTTTACATTAAAAATCAGACATTTTGAAAAAAAGCAAAAGTTTTGGCTTCAATTTTACTGAAAACCTGAAAAAAAAATATTTAGAAGCTTGTTAAACAAAAAAGTGATGAAATTCCTACAGGACGAGATGTTGGGTTTGACTATCTGTTTCTACATTGCTCAGGAGAAACAAGCGTTGTTGATTTTGACAGTGGTTTGACAGGGTCAGGAGCAAAAATTCTGCACAAACAAGTAAATGCAGATTTTCCTGCCCCAAATACAAAAAGATGGGAGAACTGTTGTGAAGAAAAGTTAAACAAACTTTCAACATCTTTCAACTTCTGCAGCTACCAGATCAACAGAGCATTAACTTCCGATGAGAACAAACAAGCAACACCCTTGCATTATATAATCTTAATTAAATGTCAGAAGTAGAGCTCCTATTTCATAGTCTTCAGGTAAGGTTGCAAGGTGCTTTCTCTTGTAATTCATGCTGTTAGAACTTTACACTCTCAAATATCTCATTTTCTATGCTTGCTTCTCAAATATTTCTGAATTGTGTGGAGATGAAAATGTTTACTGGTTTTCCCTTTCAAAATAGCAACAATGCTGCAGAAATAGAAGAAAAGTGAAAAGTCATTGTGGGCAGCATAACACAGAGACATAGTAAGAACAGGGATTTACAAAATTTATGGGTTTACAGATAGGAGTATTTAAAATTAATTTCTTAATCATTAGTGAATATATTCAAGGTCAGATGTTGTAAGACAGCAAGAGTAATTTTGTAGCAATGGTGAAATTGCTTATATGGTTATGCTTTGTTAAATGCAGATGGGAAAATACCCCAAAGTTTTGCACTTAAAAGTTTTTCCTCAGGGATTTTGAAAGACAAAAGTCTGTTCCGCAAAGGTTGTTGTTTTGTCTTTTTTTCCCAGCTGTATCGGTTACCAGCCTACTGATGAGTGTTATGTCTCCACCAAACCTTCAAGAACATGCAGGAAATTCACAACATTTTCTCTCTCTGTTCCAAAGTCTTTTCCCATGTATGAATGGTGGTAGGTCAGAGGAGGCATTCCATTTACTTCAGCTAATTTATACTTATCCCTGTTGTGTTGCTTTTCAGGTAGGAGAAATGTTCTCATTTCTGGAAGGAGAGGAAGATTTTTATAGCTGTTCAAAGGCACCGGTGGTTTGGTGAGGCCAGTTGCTCTTGAGGGCTCTATTGTAAACCAAGGCAAGTTGTTTGATTCTGTCCACTTTGCATCAGCTGGCAGATCATCGTGGCTCGGCCAAAGACCTTTGGGTTAGATCCAGCTTACTGTCTGGTGTTTTGTTTCACTGTCAGAGACAGAGCTGGTGGTTAGGACAGCATGTGAAGGCTGCTGTGCTTCACATGGCTCAGTTCTTTGAACTCCTGCTCTCCCTGCTACCTCTCCTTCAGGTAGGAGAAGGACAGAGGTAGCACACAGCAGCTGGAATTTGGAGCTGCCACCTTATTAACTGATTCTGTTAAAGAAGGGTGCCAAATTCAGGAGCTGCCTTTGGCAGCTGCAGAGGCAGGACCATCTTGTGCTAGATCACAGGAACTGATGGGCTTGAGCATGTGCACAAGTGAACGTGCTGCTAATTGCTAGCACAGTCCCTGGAACCATTTTGGCCCTGGCCAATTAGCACCGTCCCAAACAATGTCTGAGCACAGTCTGGGAACTAGCGTGGGCCTGGGACTGTTCCTAATAAGCTGCGTGGATGAGGCCATTCTGGGTTTCAGATTGTTTTTTTTGAGCAGGGAAGAGGAGGGGAAATAGTGGAGCTCCATAGATGTGAGCTGTGCCACGTAAGCTGAGCTGCGTCAGGGGTACAGAAGGGTCCTTGGACTGTTTATTTACTAATATAAATGTAACCATAGCATTTGTTGCTGAAGCATTAGTGTACGGTAGTCACAAACAGGAGAGAATATTTCAAGACAAATATCCATAGCTCTCCAGAGACAGCATGTGTGGCAATTCCAAGTACACAGTTTACTGTGAAATTAATATGCACCAACAGTCCCTTGCAGTCTGGTGTCTGAGAAAGGGAGAGAGATCAGTTTTTCTGTCTCCCACTATTTCCCCAGGTTTAGAAGTAGACTGTAACTTACTCCTACATAGTTTTAAGTTGAATATATGCTGTTTTATCTGATAGACTTAAATTTGTGTATTCACACGTAAAACACAACACCTTTTTAAATCATCTTCTCTTAGGTTAAACTAATGAGATGGTGTACCTCAGAATCTCAGAAAATGAAGTGTTAAATGTCATATTCCCCAAAGTGATTCAATGCATCAATTTTGAGGTGACTGCAGAAGAATCATTCTAAGTCAATACTTCCATGAAGGCTTAAACTTTTCATTCATAATTCTGGCTGCAAGCTGGTCTTCTGTCACTGATACACTGTGAAACACTGTCCCTCAAGACTGAAACAGTTTGTGTGCCAGCACTTATTGTGCTGTACAGTATACTCTCAGTTCCTATTGTCTCACTCTATGAGAAAGCTTATTAGCTTAACTATGAAGAATTAGAGTCATATTTTCTCTTCACATATGTGAGCTGCACACATTGTGAAAATTGGAGAGGAAAATGTAACCTTCTACTTTTTTCCTGGAGGACTGAGGTTGCACAGCTTTACTCCATGCTCAAGCAAATAAATTCTGGTACAAATAATTTCATAGTCTCAAATAAACCACAGTTAGCTGTGACAAGCAGAATTCTGGAGCTATTTCTTAATGTATTTGAATAGGTTTGTTTTATTCTGGGTGGCATAGGAGAACTATGTAGGAAACAATAGCATCAGTCTCAAAGATTTCAACAGTCTAATGCAGCAAAGAACTGGTAGAAAAGAGGTACAACTTAAAAGCAAACTGTTTATACCAGCTATAGCTGCATGTATTCCCAGTTCCATTTTGCTTATTGACTGTATTGCTTTTACTACAGAAGCTGTGATTTCAATGTTGGACGGCTCTCAGATTCTGACCCTTCAGACATCTAGGTATGACAGTTTAACATACACTAAATAATTCACATATAATTAATTTTTACAGGACTGGAACTTAGTTTTTTAAATACTAATTTTTAGTTCAAAAATTTTATCTTTGTAAGAGCTTACTCTGTAAGTGGTGACTCTTTTGGCTCCATTCTGTCGAAAATAACTTATTTTGCTGATGAAATAGCGGCAGTTATGGTTGCCTGTTTTTTTGAGTATTTGCAGTGGAACAAAGACTGTTCCATTTACATAGTGCTTAGCAAACCTTATTATGTTTTAGGCATTGGGATAAATTTAATGGGATAATTTGTGCCAAATGCCAATTTCTGCATTAAAAGATGAGTTAGCATAAGAACATGATGTTTTGGGATTTTAGTTTTTATTTACATTCTCTATATGGCAGCCAGGTTGGTAAGGAAGCTCATAATATTCTCAAGTTCTATTTGATTGCATATGAAATTTGAAGTGCAGTTGGAGCTGTCTGGATTTAATTCCCCCCTCTCGTTTTCCCCCATCCCCCCCCGCCCTTGGTACGGGTGAATAAAACATCTCAGCTCATACGGGAGAAAAAAATTAAAACCAGGCAGAGCCAGCCCCATTGTAAGCTTCACATGCAATCAAACGGCCTCACAGGGAAACTCCCCTTCCTGGCTGCACTGCTGCCACTGGTGCGCTTTAAAAAAAAAAAAAAAAATCACTTTTTATACTCGCTGCTTTCAAGCTAGACATTGACATGTGAACCAAAATCTTCTTTTTAACTATTGCCCGGGAGGCCACCAAAGAATCCCAGCTGACCCCCTGCCATCAGAGTGAGTGATGGTCGGCTGCTGGTGTTGCAGCTCACTTCCCCCAGGCTGCCACCCTGAGAGATCCCACCATCCACCATCGGTGTGAGTGACATTAGCCCACTGGGCTTTGAAAACACTTTTCAGGTCGGTCATCGCAGTGAGATAGCTTCCTTCACACACACCATCAGAGTGAGTGACGTCAGGCCACTGGGGTTTAAAGTATAGACCCTCAGGCTTGCTAAACTGACACTGCTGAGAAAACTGCTTTTATTGTTTTACATCAGCAGGGACCTCTTTGTCTTTTCTTGCATTGTTTACTTAGAAGCCAGCCTCCCCCTTTCCTGACTCCCACCCCAGACAATTATTAACATCTGTAGGCTAATTTCTACTCTTTTTTTTTTGTTGTTGTTTTGTTTTGTTTTAAGGGGAGGTAAAGCAGATTTTGTTATTTGAATTTTATAGCCACGTGCTCTCTCATATGATTTTTGAAAGATCCTGGGTGTACCCAAGTTTTTGTTAGTGGGAGAGTCTTAGAATAATAAAAGGAGAGAAATTCTTAGAGATTCTAGTCCTTTTAGCTGTCCAGGTCAGGCACTCCTTGATTGATAATGCTAATGATAGTTATTCTTCCTTCTTAGCCTTTTCTGGGGCTCCTGGAAAATTAGGACTTCAGAAAGTATTCTGTTACAGTCTCCACAGAGTATGACTCTGGCTGGTGCTTGATCACCTAATTCATACTGCAAAAATTAAAAAGCTTCTCTCTAGCCAACCATTACAGAAATCTATACCTGATGTTTTGGATAGTTTTTGAGCCCTAAATTCAGATGATGAGATTTTAGAAGCTTTGTGAAATGACACATAGGGTAACTCAAATGTAGTTAATATGGAGTAAAACCATTTAAAATTGTCATTCTATAATATTACTGGAAACACCATATCATATAATAATATGTAGTGTAGTAAAAGTACATTTTTTCTGAACTCTATTTCCCTTTCAGAATTGGGAAATGTTTCTTGATATGTTACTGAAATATAGGGTGTTTTTTTTCCCTTTATTTATATGTAAAGGATTTTAATTCCTTATGGAAACAGCAAACATAAGTAAGCTAAAATAAATACATGCATTTAAGAAAATAAATTCGGATAAAGATTACTTGACTAATTGTTAATTTGTTTAAAGATGAAGAATATTATTGAAATCAATGTCTTTTGTCTGATTTGCAACTTGATTTTCTTTTTCTTTGGTCTGTGTGATTTGAAGCTCTTCTGTCACTGATCTGATCATCTGGATGCATAAACTCATTTTGGAGTCAGATCTCACAAGAGGTATTGTGCAGAGTATCATTGCTCTTTAAGAGAAATTTGTTTGCTTAAGACAGTGTGAGTTCTTCAGCTAGCTTTTTTTTTTAATGGCACGAACTACAGATAGATACTGAATGGTACCAGTTTCATTGAGGGAAGAAGCTTTTTAATGTTTTTGAGAGATTAGCCGGAAATGACTGAAAATATGTAATAAAAATGTATTTTGATGGAGCAACTGGGCTGTCCAGTAAAATACATTTGAAAATAATTTGGTTTAGCCTTATGAGAACTGAACTATAGAAGAAAAATATATTAACTTATTAATATAATATATTAATACACATGTTAGCATTAAAGCAGCCCCCAGTAGTTACCACTACAAGATGCTACTGAGGACAGTGCAGGCAAGGATGACACTGGGTCCTCCGCATTGAAGTTCTTATCCTAAATAATATCTTTACACATTAAGGCTTTTTGTACTCATAAAAGTTCTGTTAATGATGCAGTTTCAATAAACTTCATAATATTCTGTGTTAGTAAACACCACAAGCCAGTTACATATTGTGTATAGTTTTTTTAAATAACTGTCCTAAGTTTTGAGTAAGCCCCACCTCACTTTAGTATAAACAAGACACTGAGGGCCAACTGTTTGTTTCCTCCCCATACAAAGTGAAGCAAGAACTGGACCCTGGACTTCTGCAATCCAGAACCACAGGCAAGACTGGAAATCTAACTGCTGTGGTTTAAGCTTTGCAAGAGGTTTTAAGGAATGCTTTTGCTTTTTCTCCTAGTTGCAGCAATATGTATGTGATTTGCCGTTATCCTCCTGTTTTCTTGACCAGACTGAAGAAAGCACTACTTCTACCTGTCTTTGTGCTGCTCGTAGGAGTTACATGTTGCTTCAGGCACACAGGTGTGCAGGCTTTCATACTAGAAGCACACCCCAACTAGCTCCCCTGCCTAGCATCGCCTGGGAAAGGGCGGAGTATATTCAGCACAGTGCAGTTTTGGGATTCCTCTGACATGGAAGCTCCCATCTGGTCAAAAGGCTGACCATAGTATACTGTGTGTGAGGATTGATTCATTTGTCACAGACCTAGCAATGCAATGCAAAACCTGCCTGTTCAGAAATGAGGGTTGGACCCAAATGTCATGAATTTGTTAAAAAAAAAAAAAAAAAAAAAAGGTTGCCTGCAGACATTTCAGCCTGTTTGGTTTACTCAGTTTGCATATTCAAATTATCCTACAGAACCATGAGTAGTATTTAGATCTTTCTTGTAAAATGAAAATTAAGTTTTCTCTTAAGTGCACACACAGCTTGAGAGTCTAAGATTACTGAGAGCTGCCAAAAAGTCTGCAGTATCTCCGACTGTCCATACAGAAATGAAAGATGGATATCCCTATAGCAACTGGAATCTGAAATCGAGAGACTGCAGAAAGGAAGGCAACAACCCATTTGGGTTGTGCTTGCTTTGGCTCTGAGTACTTTGGATACGGATACAAGTTCTGTATCTGTCTGCCTTATGCACTGGCATGCTGGATCTGGAAGAGACCACACATGTATTCCTGTACCTTCTGTATTTGGATGGAAGACATAGGAATCTTCTCCTAAAATGCAGCATGCTGTTTGGTACTTTAAATTTTGATTGTGACCATCAGTGTATTAACTGCACCAGGAATATTGGTTTTGGTGACAGAATTAGTTTCTGCAAAAAATGTTGTGATGCCAGGAAAATAATAAGATTTCTGTAAAGCAGCTGTTGGAATTCTTAGGATTAATAATTCTGTTTCTGTGGAAGTAAATTACCAGAATATATATTGGCAAATTTTTTTCTAAACAGAATATTTAGAAAATAGAGAACATTATTTTGAGACAATATTCTAAATAGGATATTTAGAAAATACCCAGAAAAAGAGATTCTGAGTCAGTTACAAGAGATGTTGAAGAATGTGCTGGTTTTACTCAATATACTAGTGAAAGAACACTATGCCCTCCTCAAAATAACCCCATGCCAGCTTAAGTGCTGTAGGAATACACTCTTTTTAATATAAATGCTTGGCAAAGGCAGTTTTAGCTTGCCCACCACACCTTTCCCAAATTTTATTTTTTACATGTTAAATTAATTCCTTATTCACAATAATAAGAGTTTCTTCTCTAAATGGTTTTCTATAAACTTTTGTTACTGGTTATATCACAGTGACACCAGTGATGTGCATTATTTTTCTGCCTGCTAAGGTGCTACAGCCTGTGTCAAACTAATCACAAAAATGAAACTCTGAAAAAGGTTGTTTACATACCTATGTTTCTCCGTATAGTTTTTTTCTAAAGGGCAGAGCGCCGATTTGTCATTAACAACGTACACAGCTAATTATGAGATTATCATTGTGGTAGTCATCCAATTTCTATTGCATACCATGAATTGTCTTGATGATTTTAAAAGGTGCTGTAAAGCAGTGATTTCACTCCATTTGCATCATCTAATTACGAAAAATTAGAATGATAAATGCTACAGGATTTCTGTTTACAAGGAATAGTTATTTTCTTAATTTTGGAGAGTATAGTTTGATGTATTACCAAGTCAAACATCAGGGTCTTAAAATGCAATGTTGTAGGCTTGTTTCAGCATCTGGGGAGAATGGGAAAGTTCTGCCCTATGCCGCCAAAAACCTTAGGGTCTTGGTGTGTTTGCCACCATCAGCCATTCAGCTGCAGGAGAGTGAGGAACAGATGACTTACATCCAACAGGAAAATGGCAAAGCAAAAGTGACATTAATTCCCTCTCAGATGAGACTGAAGTATTATTTTGCAATAAATAAATTAAAACAATTCCCTAAACATACTATTAAAATATGATGTCAATAGAAAATATTTCATGCAGTACTTTTTTAATTTGGGGTCACTTTTTATTCCATGTTCTGTGACATTTTCTTGAACAAACTGTTTTTGGTTTGGTTTTGTATCAGGTTTAGTTTTCACTGAAGGCAGTTGTATTGCAACACAGCAAAAGACCACAGAAATAAATTTAAATTTCATCTGAAACAGAAACTGTTAGACACAAATAGGTCTTTTCCAACCAGTTTAGTATTTCTGGTGAGTTTAATTTTAGCTAATACAAATAGTGACATTATTCATACTTGTGCCTTTTGACTTGGATATTAATATGTGGAGATTAAATCAAGGAGGTTCTGACCCACCCGTGTGTTGTGAAAGCAAGGCTCTTCCATACGAAAGGCTGTATGATCGTTGCTACTTCTCTTCTGCTCTTCAGTGAAACAGTTAAGCATTTGCTGTATTAATTGGCTGGTGAAATTACCTCATCTTGGTCGTTTTCTAAATTTATCTATGTTACTCCTCTACCTCTTTTCCCACATTTGTTCTGACCTCTAAACCTTACATTAGCAATTACCTTTGAGTCATTTAAAAAAAACAAAAAAACAAAAAAACAAACACACATTCATTTTTTGAGATATTATCTCATTCCTGAAGGAAGCACAAACAAGTTTAAATGTAAGAGACTTCATAAAAGAGACTTATAATCCCTGTTGTGTCTGTGTTGTGTTCATGTAAGTTTGGAAAGTATCATAAAAAACTCCTATTTGAGACTACTTCTCTCATATATTTTCCATTATATACCCTTGAAGTGTAGTGGAGAAACAGAAAACTAATACTGTAAGTTACACTTTTCCCCCCTCATTTCATAAACCTCAGGGTAAATACTGCTGTAGCTCTTGTATTTCTTTCTTTGCCATGTGAATCTTTGGAGACCCTTCCTCTTTCTCATTTTCTGTTTTCCTCATAAGAAGGTGAAGGGCAGTAATATTACAAGAGGGTAATATACTCCCTGTACACATGTACATGTCAGTGGTCACAGAAATTGTGACTAAAGTGACAGATACAATAAATATTCTCTGGGGTCTTTTGTTAGTTTAGATTTAGGTCACAAAGTGTATTTCCCAGGCTGTTGTTCTAAGATGAGCCAGTCTGACAGCATAAATGTTGTTTTAGATTTTCGGAGCATTGGCTTTGTGGTGGCATTGAATTAAGAGTTTTCAGAACTTTTGCAGTGTTCCTAACAATCCACATTAAGCCATAAATATCAACTTTTAAACAGTACTTTTCTTGCTCAAATCCTGTGCCCGTGTTTCCATATGGTTTTATTTTAATGCCCATGAATCCATACTTCTATTATTGCTTGTCCCCCTCTTACTGGAAGTCACTGGAGGAAAGTGCTATTAGGGTTTTCCTTTTTGCAAAAGAGGGTGGTTGTTCTGAAAAAGCACAAGGTGACATAAAAGGGTATATTTATGAAGAAAACAGACATAATGATCAAGGTTTTCTATTGAATCTTTGTGATCTAGAAAACAAAGGCTTTCAGAAACAAAATAAGAAATGAGCAACATTTTGGAACATGGAAGCTTGATTTTTTTTTTATGCTTCATGTATCTTTCTAATTCTGATGAATCTTAGAAATAATTTTTTAAAGTATATTCACAAATATAATTTTTTGTTAAGGCATGTAGCAACTGTATAAGTAGCATAGGACAAGTTCGCACAATTTAAAGGGAACTCTTTAGCCTCATGTTTAAATAATTATGTGTTGCTAATTTACATTACCTGATTAGAAATGCATACTCAAAACCAAATGCATTTTGACCACATTTTAACCTTAAGTTCTTTATAAGATCTTCTCAGATGTGTTAAAACGCAGCTCTATTTCTCACATTGATGTAATGTAGAGTTCTTAATGCGTCCTATGGAGATACTCATGACCCTAAAGAAATTTGGAACATACTAATAGACTTTGCCAAACTGGGGCCTCCAATTCGTAGAATCATAGAATTGTTTTGGTCAGAAAAGACCTTTAAAATCATGGAGTCCAACCATTAACCTAACACTCAATACTAAACCATGTCCCTAAGCATCTCATCTACACATCTTTTAAATGCCTCCAGGGATGCCCTGGGCAGCCTGTCCACCGCTTAACAGCCCTTTCAGTGAAGAAGTTTTTCCTAATATCCAGCCCTCTCTGGCACAAGTTGAGGCCGTTTCCTCTTGTTCTGTCACTTGTTACCTGGGAGAGGAGACCAACCCCCAGTTTGCTGCAACCTCTTTTCAGGTAGCTGTAAAGAGCAATAAGGTCTCCCAGTCTCTTTTTCTCCAGGCTAAACAATTCTTTCAGCCACTCCTCAGAAGACTTGTTCTTTGACCCTTCACCAGCTTCATTGCCCTTCTGTGGACATGCTCCAGTATCAAAATGTCCTCCCTGAGGGGCCCAAAACTGAAAACAGTATTTGAGGTGCAGCCTCACCAGTGCTGAGCACAGAGGGATGATCCCTTCCTTACTTCTTCTGACCACATTAACTACACATTCTAATGAACAGAAAAAAAATAGTCCTCAAATAACAAGGAAACAAGTGGGGGGAAAAAAAAAGGTATCACTTTCAGAAGAAGTTTTTAAAAAAGCTTCTTTTTATGCCTTTGTTGTTGTTGTTGTTGTTGTCAGATCAAGCGCAGACTTGTGCAGTGACTTGAAATACACTTCAAAACTTGTGATGTGTATTTCAGGAGGAGGACTAGAATCATAATGTATAGTAAACACAGGGAAAAAAATATTCCGTTTTGTTTTATGTCTTTAAGAACACAAACAACAGTGTTGAAATTTGGTTTGACACATTTCTGAGTTTCAATTTCTAGGGATATTTCTTGAAAAATGTCCAAGATATGAAGTCCGTAGACAACATTGACAGTTTCTGCAGTCAAATAATGAACAGTGTTTGATTTGCCAGCAGGAAAATTGCATGTCCACCAAAACCCCAGAATTTTCAACACTGGTTATAAATTTATTGAATTGATGTGGATTTCCTACAAAATCAAGGGGAATTTCAAGAATGATTATGTAAATTATTTTGAACTTTGCCTTGAATAATTGTATTTATGACCTTCTCCACCACCACATCCTTCAGTCTGAAAGGCCTCCTTATAAAAAGCAAAGCCCATGGTTTCTTTCCTGCATTCATTATGGTTAGACTGTTGTCTGATCATATTCAAAGTTTTCCATCACAACTTGGCTTTCTGTATTCAGATTCTTTTCTTCAATACTTAAAGGCTTTGGAGTGATAGCATCTCACCATGAAGAACTGGAACAAGAAAAAAAACCAATTGTAATAGAAGATTGTTGAATGCAGGTTATTGTGCTTGTAAATCATGTTTCTAAAAATAATGGCAAGGTGTTTTGATCATTTTAACCACAAATATACAGAGACTGAAAGGAATCTTCTGGCTCATGAAGTCTTCTCATATTTCAGACAACCACATCATGTAGCCTTTTAAATAAATCAATAAAGTTCCATCTTAAAGTGATCTGGTCTAATTTTGCCCCATTTCTTCTTCTGCAAGACCCCTCAAGAGCTTCATTGCTCTTTCTGTCATGTCCTGGGGTTGTATTTGACTTGTACTATTTCCATATCACACAATTGCCTTGTATCATTGTCTAGTAAGCACTCAGTCTAGAGTGTCATTCTTTTTTTCTGTTGTAACTGGCCAAGTATCAATGTTATTGAGTTCTTTCTGCATGGTGTCTGTGTCTTCACCTGTACTGACCACGTGTCCTAATGTTTTTATCAACATGTCTGTACTTGGATTTTGTCTGAAGTTTAAGCTGACAAATATATTCAACAAGATGTTTAAGGAGCACTCTGGTCCCACCATACTTCAGGACTACTTGTGATCATCTTCTTTTGCCTCTTTTTGGCTATTTTTTGCCTGCCTCACTGTTCTTCCACTAATGCCCACCTGAAATGCTGGGGTTTGAACCCCAAGCCCCCAAATTAAGGTTGACATATGGGTGATTCCCACAGCCCTTCATACAGAGGTGGTGAGTTTGCCTTATAGCTTCCCCCCAGGGTGCGGCCGGCCCTGCAGGGAGAGACATAAGGGAAATGAGCCCCAGGGGTCCCGCATTGAGTTGACAAAGGTCAGGTGTCTGCTTGGGGATAAAAGCCGGGACCACTTGCAGGGAGTCAGGAGTGTCTGTCTGTGGAGTGCACTCCACAGAGCATCCTGGTTCAGGGCAGACCTCCTGACTCTCCCTGCAGCTGGGCCCCAGTCTACTTAAGACCTTTGCGAACGCGGGCTGATCAGGTGAGAGTCACTATGTGGTCACCTTTCTCTTATGTGTTTAACTGGCTGGTCTGGCTGTTTCCCATGCCAATTATGGGCAACCTCGGGTCTCTGTTTGTACCACCTGTTGTGGGCTGAGTCGTGTCGTTTGTGGGATCGTTGGGGGTGGCATTGATCATGTATGAGCTGGTTGACCTGTTTGTACCTCCGGCGGTCATTCACATAGTAACGTTTCTGTCTACAATACAGTCTGTGTATTGGTTCATCTCCCTGCTGGTGCTATCATTTTTGTTGGGCCTGGTCATTGGCAAAACACCACCTTCTTCTAGCATAACTCACAATTTCTTTTATGGTTTTGTAACACAGTTTTTGTTGATTCCTTAGTGGTTTATATATATTGCATTTCCTTTGTCTGAAAATGTGTTATCAGATCAAAGAAGGTTAGAATCTGACCACACAATGTCAGTATGACAAAATTTATGTCTAGCATCTCCTGCTTCTCTTCTTGGCTTTCTTTTTTCTTTCTTTTTTTTTTTTCTTTTTTCCATTTATTCTTGCCTTCTGCTATGAACTTATGCACATTCCTTTGGCCACTCTAGCAAACCCATGGCTGCTTATACCACTTTCCTGTCCCTTCTCAAAAACAGATGCAATTCTCTGTATTCTCTGATCAGAGATTGCCATTAGAGATAATAATCTTACCTGTAGGGAAGTCTTTTGGAACCTGAAGCTTCTTCTGCCAGATCTTTAAGAACCAAGAATTATAAACTAGAGATTTCCCATAATGTCATTCACTTCTGCTGTTTGCTATGTAAGGCAGAAATTAAAATTTGCTTACTAATGGAAAAAGACACCATTGGGAGGTCTGCAACTGTAAATATCAGTGAGAGTTTAAATACTTCCAGGCAAAAATAAGCTCCAAATTCAGACTTCATTGGGAATGTTTTTATTGGAAGTTGATTCTAGCCTAGTCCAATTTTATTCTTGTTTTTGTATTATTCATTCCCTTTTTGACAACTCACCAAGTCATGCATTTTGCTGGCATAGGTCATTCTCCTTTTTATAGCAAAAGTAGGTGGAGAGGAGTCAGCAGAAAGAAATCACAAAAGGTCTTTTATATTTCCATATAATTCTACTTAAATATTTGTAGGAAAGTCATATTTCTTTGTGGTACCCTGGGCACCTGATATCCATGTCACCGGTTCCTGAAAATAGGTTTCCAGAATAAGAATACAACTACCACGTAGCCAGTCCAAAAATGACCTGAAGACCTCTTGCAGACTTAAGGACTGCTGTTTTCCAGCAGCTAAAACCCCATAGCTTTATGGATTTTGATTGCAACCTACTACAAGGATCCCTGTTAATTTGCAGGATTGTTGTAGTAATCTTAGAACTTGCACCTTTTTCACCTTATTTTTTTGTATAGAGAAAAACATTATCAGTGTTTTAAAATAAGAGTGACGTTTTGTTTAAAGAGCATAGTTTCTAGAGATGGGTGTGACATCCCTGGTAAAGGACTTCGTGACTGTGTCTTTTAAGGGTGTACAAACAGCCTAGATACCCTGACAGAAGAAGAAATGATGTTGAAAAAGGCAACTGGCCCACAAATCCTCATGTTAACAGAAAAATAGAACAGCCTTTTCTTCCTCCATGCATGGACCAGTTAAGTTACATCAAGACTTTATTTTCATATGATAACAAGATAATTTTATGACAGATGCTGTTAGCTGCAATTAGGTCTGCTAGAGTAATTAATGAATCTTAGCAAATCACACTGCTAAAATTA
>NW_008613118.1:9826-17484 GCF_000691845.1 Merops nubicus | reverse complement strand
GTGTTCTTGTGCCATTCTCACTGCTTACCTTCTTGTTGCTAAAGCCTGGATTTCACTTTTGCTAAGCTGATTGCCTATGTTCTTTGCAGTGAAAATATAAGCTGAAGTCTAAGCTGAAGTCATCAAAGTGCTGGTGGCCCTCTGAGACCCTCAGGCAGTTCCATCTGAGACAGGGAGGTTCTTCCAGTGGAAAAATTGCATCATCTCATTGCAAGTAAAAAAAAAAAAAGTAGAACTTTTAAAGAATGCAAAACTTTGAACACACAAAGGGAGTAGAGCTCTCACAGGTGGAGGAGTAATAACGCACTGAGCTCCTAGGCTGACCTAGGTGCTCCAGTCAGGTGCAGACTTCTCCAGATGGCATTGCAGTGAAGGCTCAGAAGCTCCAATTTCATTGGCTTTTTGGTTGTGTCTGGTTTTTTTTTTTTTTTTTTTTTGTTTTTTTTTTTGTTTTTTTTTTTGTCTTTGGGTTTGGTTTTGGGTTGTGTTTATTTTTTTTTTTTTTGTTTTTGTGTTGTTTTTTTTTTTTTTTTTTTTTGGGTTTGGTTTGGTTTGGGTTTTTTTTGTTTTGATTTTTTAAAAAAAAAAGAAATTTTATCCTGCAGTGGATCAACTAGTACCTGCTAACTAAGTCTATGAAGTCCTAGGGTTGACAAGACAATTATCTTACTGCTTTAAAGTATGAAGATAATAGCTTTGACTCTGCTTAGTTAGTTGTGGAAAACTGAAGTACTTTCTCTCCACTGGGACACTACAAGCAGGTAACATTTAATTACCTGCTGTAAAACCAACTTTCTGGAATAAAAACAAAGGCACATAAACATCTGTGATTTGACTCCTCTCATGCTTGCTGAGACTAGTAATCCATCTGGCTATTTTAATATGATTTATTGTCATGCATTCTTCCTTTTTTTCCTGTCTTTTACTGATGTATTTTGGTATTTGCTTTAACCTTTTAAAAATTTCTATCATCCTTTCTAAAACAGAGCTTCATGATTTATTTTTGTTTAGTAGGTCAGATAACTTGTTCTTATGCAGACAGATCAGTGACATAGAAGAAAGGAAATGTGAATTATCTGCCCACATCCCATAGTTTAGATAACATCTCAGACAGAGCGATGCACCTGGGTTATTCCTAGTGATATCAGGAACCCACGAGGTGTGTCCAACAGCATTGCATTCCTTCTCATTCCTTGCTTCAGTCTGCCTAGCTATATGTGTGCAGACAGCAGCTTTTTAATTTAAGCATGGCAGAAATTATTCTAAGCAATTATTTATTGAGTGTCTCCGCTCTTGAAGTAACATGTTGATTCCATGTACCATTGAGACTGTATTATGTAGTTCATTACTCAGAATATCGAGACAGAATTGCCTAATAAGAGAAGCATAAGACAAGATGATTTGCATAGCTCAGTTGAACTTCACAGTTTGCATTTCTGAGCAGGAGAAAACGCCAAGATTCCATAAGGCAACTACTTATTCCAAATCTGGCATTTCTCCTATTCAGATACACAGATTGTGAAGTTCACTCAAGTTACTCAAATCAATCCGTTTTTCACCATGAGTATTTTAATAACAAGCACATTTTCTGTTACTAGTTACTTGTACACTATTTGCATATTAAGATATTGAGTATATTCACTTACTTGTTGTCTCTTTCCTGTTACTTAAATGAAAATCTCTGTAGTACATTCAGAGGCGTAAGGAGCATAGACAGGTTGCTACATGTGTGCCTTTGCTAGAGAATTAAGATGAGTATCATGCTCAACTCATTTGTGGCTTTGTCTTATGTCATTCCATCACTTGGAAGTTATACAAGCAATTGCTAGACCATATAAGCAAGGGGTTTCACACATACAGCATGTAAATCTGACTTGAAGGGGCTGTGTCTCCTGGTGAATAAAATGCTAAACACTGTTCTTTTGGTCCTGGAGCTAACTGGGATGGCAAGCCCTGTGTCCATACAGTTAGCCTAGCTCTTTTGCCCTTCTGATTATATTAACTGTATTCTTGTTGGGGATGATCCTTGGCCTCTGCAGGTCCCTGAAATACAACTTTGAATTGTGGGAGAGAGGTGGATGGCCTGAGCCAAAACTATGCCAGGAACCTTGATAACAATTTTGTGCTACACTCGCACACCTGTGCTGTGGCCCTGCTGAGCTTACCAGTGCAGTGTTCTCAGAAGATTTTGATGTGTCCCTGCCTGTGTTCGGTTGCTGTGCAGGGTCCCTCTCTAGCTCAGTAGCCTAAGCCTCAGCCCAGCTCTCTCTGCCTAACCCAGTGGCTTAGGGCTACTTGTCTTCACGGGAGGAACAGAAGAGCAGAAACCTCCACCCCCTTCCTCAGCCTGGGTTTACGTGCTGGTAGCAGCGCTGCTCTGGGACTTGCGGAGAGTGCGTGCAACAGTGGCTCTGTCTGACCTCCTTGACGAAAGCAGGCAACTGTTGTTACACTCCCTCTCCTCTGTTGAGCCACTGTGCCCCCATGGAGGCTTTAAACAAAGATATCATCTAGGATCCACAGTTTCTGTGAAACTCTGAGGGTTCTGTGCACATGACAGTGCAGCCAATCTGCCCGAGACAGCACGTCAAGTGCTTGTGTGTGCAAGTAATGACATTTATTTGGTTTGAATATCCAAACAGTGTGTGCTAGCATTTTACCATGAGTTGTTGAAAAATTGAATTAAATATTTTGCTTTGCATTAGAAAAGATAAGGATTTTCCCAATGACAGACGTATTCAAGTCTTTCTTTTCTGTGGATCAGGTATGTCTAAATATTATGGTTCTTTTTCTTTATTAGATGCATCAGAACAGAGAATTAGAACATAGGATGTGGGCTTGGTACATGCTATTGAAAATTTTACAAGACTGTAATAAAAGCTTGTTTGATATGTTCATATATGATTTGCTACTGCAGTGAAAAACATAGTTATTAAAACTTCATAAGCAGCTGTGGCTTCTTGCTCCTGTGAAAAAGCAAATCCCAAATGTCAGCTTGGTTTCTGTGGTTCTTCAGAAAGTCCAAGTCTGGTGTACACTTAGTAAGTTTTACTGACAGGGTTATGTTTGCTAGCAGTGCAACTTTTTTCATCATCATAACCATGGTTCACATTGCCCTAATGCAGATGCAGGTATGCTGGCACTCCTGCTGAGATACGACTCTTGCTTCACTGACTGGAAGATATAATTTTAAAACATTTTTAAACAAGAATTACCATTTCTAGAGGAGGGGAATGATTGCCTTACACAGGATGAATAAAAAGAGGCATTCTTAAGTGCAGACAAGGCTTCAGTTTCCTAGACACAGAACAGTTCTGAATAAATAAAGTCCTCTCAGCTTGGCAGTCAGCCCTGCTGACTCATGACTTTATCATGTTTTTCAATATTTGTTTTTGTTTTGTTTCTTAAAGTCCTCCAGGTATTGCATAACATAAATGCATAGAAATCTGTGGTTCTTATTGGACTATATTGCTAGCATTTGTGGTTGTGGATAAGAAGCTTGGAAGTTTCTTTTTGGAAACTTATTACAGTAACTACACTTATCTATTTTAGATGTGCTTTATGAACTAAAACTTAAAGTTCAGCTCTGTGCAGAGTGCTGGTTATTAACATTCTGAAACAAGTAGATTTGGAACAAATTTCTCAAGCACAAGATACCACATGATTTTGTTAAAACAAACAGTGCCTGTGAGCCTCCTCAGATGTAGTATCAAGGAGGAGCTTTCTGCCTGTATGTGACTGTACACATCTGTTAATTCAGAGATCTAAACATGAAATCCAGCACTGAGAGACACCAGGTGGATAGCTGATACTCTCTGTGGAATCTGGGCTTCATAAACCATTGTATAGATTATTCACAGACATGCATTTTTTCCCTGCTTGTGACAGTAAAAATGTGGATGAAATATCTACATCAATAATTAATCTTGGTATAAATCAATACAAGTTACTAATAAATGAGAAACAAAGACATGTTGCAGTGAAAAATCACCTGTTAATGCCTCTTCACTTACTGAAATGGCATGTTGCATATCACAAATGTTCTACTACTAACTACAGAATATTCCTCTAGGTTAAAGTCAGGAATATTCTTCAGCTCTGCTGTGAAAGCTGAAGTCATAGTACAGTATAAGTTAAGATTGAAATAAATGTGCATGAAGCATGAGAAATTAAGGAGATACAACTCTCTGTTTTTTATAACTATTCAGAAGTACTTCAACGATTTAGGAGCCTAAGGGCTCGATTCATTTGTCCACACATAGTGATCTTGTTCCATTTAAAACTTATTAGAGAATCACAAGCTTCCTCATGGTGCTGTCAGGAGCTATAGGAGAACTGTATCCTTTGGGAAGAGCAGCTGGAGACCAACAAGGATATCCTAAGATGCCTGAAGTGGGACTAGGTAAGTGTGTACTGGCAAGTGAACCTTCAAAGTCCAGACTGAATTGGAGCTTAGGACCTGTTCTTGAGGAAGGTATCTGTGCCGCTTCTAAATAATGGAGTAAGACTTACTCTTTTTTTCAGAGTGGTTATCCTCTTTCTTTTCAGTATGTTGGCTCTTTCCTTAACCAAACACTTGTTCCTCGCCCGAAGATCATTCTGGTGGTACGGGATTACCTCCACCTCCCCTAGTAACACTGCAGAATTGGGCAAAGCCCATACACTTGGCTCCATCCATGGTGATGCTCTGGTGGTAAGATCACCAGAGGTTCATGGGATTTCATCAGGCCAAGGATTGCCAGGGAAGTACTCTAATCAGTAGACTGCAGCTACCAGTGGTTATTTTATAGAAAATGGTGAATATGTCTCCACATGATGGGCCTGATCTTTCCAAGATTTAGTACTCACAATTCTGAATTTAATTCTCAAGTCTCTCTTTGTGTACCTCAGACCTCTACTTGAATCTGGCAGTAAATAAGTCAAAAATGGGATTTAAGTCTCTGAGAAATACAGACACTGTCGAAAATTTCATCCCTCAGCAGTGATTAAACTCACCGTCCACACTGGGGACTCAGCATCCATGTAGGGGTCTCACCTAGTAGCACAACATGAGGGCTTCACAAAGTTTTCCCTTAGCAACCTTACTTCCAGGGTCACAACCCCACTTTCATTTTTACTTCCAGGCTTGTGGGCCCCAAGTGGGGTCAAGACCCTAACTTGGGAACTGGTCTGTAACACATTGAAAAAATTAACATACCAGCCAGTAAATACATCAGCAAAACAAACCCGTCCAGTCTGCTCAAGACCTTGCACTGTCTGCCATCCCTCGAGGCCTTTACCTATTAAGCATGGGTTTTCAAAACCATGTATCTACTTGCAAGCTCAGACTGCTTTGGGTATGTGTTACCATTGTCCTGTAGTCTTCCTTTGTGCTATTTAGCTAAGTTTGGTGTTGACAAATATGTGCTAACACTTCTGAAAATATGACCCTCTTTTTCCTTCTCATTCATATGTTGGAGGTGCTGCTTAGATTTATTATTTGCACATAATAGAGTTCACAGTTATTGTGTGTCAGAAACAAGATCTGGAGAGTCTGCTGTTCCCACAGCTGGAGCAACACATACACATCTGCTAAAACTGCAGAGTAAATTGTATTGTCTTTAGCAATTAATCACTTACACTGTGCTCTGTCAACTCTCCTCTTCCTTAACTCCTACTGTTCTTCACCCTCTAGTCCCTTCTTCCTGCACTGTCTTTTTCTTTTCTTATGTGTCTCCCACTTCCTATTTTAACACCTTCTCATGAAGTGCTGAGTTTGGATGTGGAGGTGTTGCTGCAGAAGTTCCTACTTCCCTTGCAGAACATTCTATGACTAGATGTCAAAGAGATTTGCACAGGTTGTGGAAGTACACAGATTATGAAATCTTAATATCTTCACTTTACGGTGGGAAGATTATAACACTGTTCTAGCAAGGTCTGTTACTCACTGTCACCAAAATGTCAGGGGCAGAGAAAAAAAATGAATCTCCTGTTTCATGTGCGCCATGATGGACTCCAAGCAACATGGTTAGTTAGCACAAGATATACCAGTAGATGGCACTTCAGTGTTCATAGCATTGGTTATACATCTGAGAGGACAAGAAAAATGGGCTTTTTGTGTGTAGTTCTTCACATATGACTTTTAGCATAATTCCATTTCTCTTCGGTCTTTTGCTCTTTTTCTGGGGTCTTTACTTTGCCCCTATCTTTTTTCATTTTCCTTGCTGTGACACTTTTCTGTGGCTTCTTAATTTCTCTCACTTTTTCCATATGCTGTGTCTCATTTTGCAAAGAAAGGGAAACAAAAGGGGGAAAAAAGAAAGGAGAAAAAGAAAAATAACGTAAAATCTTACCAAGTGGAAATTGATCACTGATTTTTTTCACAAAAGAGTTATCTAGATCCTGACTGATTCATTACTGAGAAGAACCGGGATGGTGGTGCGCGGTAGCAGTGAGGTTTGCTACCAAATGTTCTAAAAGTCCTGGCTGGGTGTCTGAATGTATGGCTTCAGAAGTGTGTTGTAGTGACTCACCTGCATGTACAGATGAAGTGGTATTAATACCGGGAACAGACCATACTCAAACTCACCATGTTTTTTGCAGTGTGAAGTAGGCAGCTATTTACTAACTTGCAGTGTATCTCGTGAAACCCACTCGAAAAAAAGACACTGAATGTCCTCAAGTCTGTATGTTACACTGCCTTTGCTGAACACAGGCTGCAGGTAAACACATTGGGTTCTGGCCTTTCTACAGACTAGGAAATCAGGGGTTTGATCAGGCTTCTGCCCTGTGCCCTGACTGGATTTTGGCCCCTCGGCACTTGTGGTGCTGCCTGCTAGGTTGCTGACAGTGGCAAGTGCCTTTCAATTAAGACTGAAGTTCCATCAGAGCTTGTAAGTGGAGAATGCCGGGGAGATTAATAAATGAATTGTCACGGCTTCCAGGCATGCTGGGTTGGGAAGTGCAACTTTCAAGTTTACAGGGTGTGTAAAGTTGGAGCACTGAGTTTGTATCTTTATAGAGATGCACTTGGTCCCTTTTTTCTTTCTCTTAAAATGAATGAAAATTAATTTCTCTGAAGTTGAAGTCCAAATGTGGAAATACTGAACATTTGTATATCTTTTATGCCAAGCATTTTAGGCTTTTTGCTGTTTTGGTGGAGTCACCATTTGAAACAACAATTTGAATTGCTCTGACTAAACCATCTGTATGTGGGAAAAGATTATGGGAAACATCGCTGCAGGGCTCTTTTTAGTTGCTCCAATGGGCATTATTCATTATTTTTCCAAGTGTCTTGCCTTGGGGTTTTTTTTTTTGCTTTCCTTGCTGTCTTGACCAATCTAGCTGGTACTAGTTATTGTCTCTTTGAGAATTCTTGTCAGTCCTAAAAAAAAATTGTAAATCTGAACAATACGTTTTTACTGCATTTTAACTGCTTCAGTCTTTCATCTTATTTGCTTGTTTTCACTTAAAAATACAGATAAAAATTTATGCATTTGCTTTCATTTTGTCTGCTACACATTCTACTCAACATAGAATGAATATGCTAGTGAATAGATATGCATTCCTTGAAGAGCAAAAAGTTTCACCACAACAAGTAAGAAAATAGCATTTATGGAAGTTTTAGGGTCACTTAAGGATCATGTAAGGGAAAGATATTAAAGAAGGAGCATTCAATA
>NW_008613118.1:1087-9795 GCF_000691845.1 Merops nubicus | reverse complement strand
TGACAATAGCATCCAAGAGCTGTGGTGGTACAGTTGTTCCTTGAACGTTTTGTGAGGGAATTATTTATTTTTAACTGGACATTCCTTTCTGATTTTGGAGTCTGTAAGACTTAAAAGTGAGTAGACATACCTCTTAATAATTCAGCTTGGAAAAGGTGTCAGGAGATCATCTGCTGGATTGTCCTCATGGGGAAAAAGGTTTCCCTGTGGACTTCTCTTGTTTCAACTTGTGACTATTGTCTCCTGTCCTGCTAATGTGAACTGTTGTGAAGAGCCTGGCTCTGTCTACGCAGTGACCTCCTCGTAGATGGGAAAAGCTTCTCTAAAGTGTCCCCAGGGTCTCCCTTTCTCCAAGCAAAAGCAGCTCCATCCCTCAAGCTCCCCTTGCAGGACAAGTGCTCCAACCCATGAGGTTCTGCCTGTTGGACTCACTTGTCATCAGTGCCACCTTTGTCTACATTGCCCAGGGACTTGCATAACTACCTACCTGCCTTATCTACATGTCTTGCCCTGTGACCTCTTTTAGCAGTGCTTCTTGTTCAGAAATCAAATGGTGGCACATATTGGTACCTTCTAAGTACAGTCACTCACAACTTCATCCTTGTAGTTACGAGTGCCTCTTTAAGATATTGAAAGTGATTGAAAATTAAAATGAAGAATATATAACATGAAGCTCAGCAGAAGACTGATAAGAACACTGTTACCTGAGTAAGAGCATTCCAAATGGCTAAGGGATCTAGGAAAAGAGACAAACTCTTCCTATGTGAACCTGTTTTTGCATATAAGCCTGCTACACAGGGTAAGAATGATTTTTTTAAAAAAAATCTGCTTTTGCTATGAAGCTCTAACATGGTATGGAACAGATCCACCATTCATTTTTAAATATTTCATAAGTCTTTAAAAGCAGGTGACTAAAATTTAGTTCTTGAATGGAGTGCTCTGATTTCACTTGGAAGAGTTCTGAGTATCTGTAGGTCTCACTGAAGTGCTGGGAGATTCAGATGCTGTTCCTGAGTGGCACTGGTGGAAATCCAGGGGCCTTTACACATTCAAATCTACACTGAACCACCTTGATAAACTCATTATCCTGTAGCATCTGAGAGGTCTAACTTATCAAAATCCAGAGCTCCTTCTTAGTTTTCTGACACATTAGTGCTCTTCAGTCCCATGATGAGGTTACACAAATCCATTTAAACCTTAAAAGATCAAAAGAATGTACCTTTAAATTACAGGAAAATGAGCCAAGTGTGTGGTTTTAACTCCAGCTTCTGAGCAGAACACTGCTCCACTATGTGATAATTTCATTGGCCACATTGTTTAGAAGTGATGAAAGAATGAGAATTATACAGATGATCCCAAATGAGTGTCAGCATAATCCACCCACTAGGGTCCATGATGTATTTATGTCTATTAGGAGAAAAAAAAAATTAGAATATTTTAAAGAGTTAACTTGTGCATACTATTATTCATATATTACTTGCAAAATTCATGCTGCTGTAATGGGTCAGGCAGGCCTTGGAATTACAGAAATATATTTTTTAAAAATTTAATTGCCTTATCTTCAGGGAGTTATGAATTCAAAATCTGATACCTTGTGAACTCCTTGGTCTGTGTACAAATGTTACGCTTCACAAGAAAGCATGAAATCCTAGTCTTCAAAGGGATAAGATACAGATGTTTCTGTGCTGGTGATTCATTGTATAGTAAAATGTCACTGTCTAGAGAACAGCACTGCATACTGAAATTTAATTTCACCTGATTTCCATTTGGAGAGGAAGAAGGAAACATTTTTATATCATAAAAAAAAAAAAAGGAAAAAAAAAAAAAAGAAATGGCAGCTGTTTGAAATTTGCTGGGAGGCTTGGAATGTAATTTTAGTTGAGGTATATTAAGCAGAAAGCAAACAAAGAGGTAAAAGGTGCAAAAGTTCTATGAAACTGTTCTTAAGTCTGTTATATGAACACGGATATCAGGAATATATTGGAGTGTGGTCCAAATTGTGCATATTCACTTGCATGTATTGCGCAGACAAATACATTTGGGAGCAAGGGCTTTAGAGGTGAAATTCTTAAAATTCAAATGCCTCAAGCTGAGTCTCTTAGAATTAAGTTGATTTTACTTAAGTGCCAGAATATTGGTTTCTGTTTCAAACATATGCACTCCACTCTGTGTTTCTGTGCCAACATTTGTGAATGGAGTTCACAGGCCTGGGATTCACTACCAAAGTGTACTCTGTGGTGAACTAGGTGATTTGGAAATATGATTTACAGCATGGGAAATAGGTATGCCAGACAACAGAAAATACTGAAGAGAAATATATTTCTGAAAATTTATTTCTCTTCTGGTTTTAGGTACTTGTGCAAGATGGTTTCAGAGCTGGAAACCACCTTCTTGTACTTAAACATCCCTGTTTCTTCATTTGAACAGCATCCAGGATAGCATGTGCATCAAGAGAAGAAGCAAACCCAAACCAAACGGACACACACAAAAAAAAAAAAAAAAAAAAAAGGGCAAGAGGTTGGGGGGTGGGGAAATAAAGGGTTCAGCACCTTCCTTAGACTGCAGGAATTAAATTCACGTTTCCACTTCCCAGGAAGTTCCCCATGTGCAAGCCTAGAAGTAAAATCTCTGCTGTTGTAACTATGACTCAGTGTTGAAAAAGATGTGGGATTTGTAATCTTGATTTAAGCAGAGAGCTAAACATGATTTCATAGCTCAAGGATGGAGGCACTTACCTACTTGGGGAAGGATAAGGGGAGGCAACCTAGATTCTGGCCCCTGCTTCAAGCACTGTTTATGTATGTTACTCAATCACAAATGCAAAACGTGTAGGCAGCCCCTGGGGCAAGAACCCAGGACTTCCTCTTCAAAAGGAGCACCTATTAGGGTTGCAAATAATTCTCTCTCAATGAATCTTGCTTCCTCTCCAATAGAGAAGTATGGCTTCAGCAGGCACAACAGAGTTCTCCAGCCTGAGCTTCACCTTAAGTCAGCGGTGGGTGCACTCTTGGGAGATGTGGGAAAGATCTCCACAGGAAGAGAATGGCAGTGAACCTGCATCTCCTACTTCATGAACAAGTGCTTTATCTACAAGTATGATATGATGTAAAATGTTAGCACTTATGCTGCCACAGCTGCTGGACATGTTTCTGGGAGAGTCTCTGGGGCTGTTGTGCTTCCTGACAAGGTTAGTGGACGATAGGCATGCTCAGAAGAAGCTTGCCTCATGAAGCCTCTCAGGATGTGTCTCACTTGCACATCACAGGCAGGCCTTAATGCAAGGTAGGCTTCAGGATTTTTAGTGATGTAGAAATAGCAGTAGCAATGGGAAATGCAGTAGCAAAACTTTTAGATAATTTTATCAGCAAAAACCTGGTGTAGATTTTTGTGGCTGTTTTGAATAAATGTAAATATAACTTCCTGGCATTTTTTGTGCTTTTTTGAATTTGGCTGTCTGTAACTTTCTCAAAGTTATTTTGTGAACCAGCAGCAGGACATAAAATTAGAACCCAGAAATCCTGCTCTGCTACAGTCTCTCTGTAAGACATGTAAATATATTTACAATTAAAACCAGCCTTTTAATGTTTTTGTTTTGTTGGAAATGAGGCCGCTGGTAGCTATCTGGATCTGAGAAAAATCTCCTCTGATACTCTCCACATCTATTAAACATTTTGCCTCTATGTCATTGTCATGTGTTTATTAGTTCCTAGAGAGACTTTCCAATAGGCAATTTTTCCATCCTTCTGTTCTCCCAGCCTCTGTTCTCTTTCATTCTGGGTTCTCTTGCCTCAGGAGACCAAAATCCTGCTCCCTTTGCTCCTCTCATCAGGTACTTCCTTCCAAAAATACTACTTGTCTAAATGAAGCAACACGAGAATGAAGGGCGTAATTTTTTTGCTATTATTTTGAATACAATATGATAACTGCAGGCTTGTAGTTTTTACGTATTCATAGATGACTAAATTACACTTGCTTTGAATAACACTACACAATCCATAACCAATCAGAATTTACTGACTTGCATTTAAACAAAATGTTAATGTCAATTTCTGCTCTCCATTGAATAAGGTGCTTAAGTGTGTTTTTATCTTTTATGCGGTATGATAGAGAAATTTTGGCAAGTAGAGACTTATTTGGATGAATAGCATAACCCAGGTAGCACAGAACAGGATTTTGGTGTCTGCTGTGCTCATGCCTATTGCCTTTCCTCAGTTCACTGTGTTAGTATCCAATCTTAAAAGTGTGTCCAATCTGATTGGTTCACCAGAAAGAATTAAGTTTCATTTTGGGAGAAGGTAATTTCCAAGTGATAATGTGTTCTTTGATGGTTTGTTTGGATTCTCCTTGGCCTTTTGTGCTAATTGTTACGTATCTTGAATTTGGGCAAGTAGGCCGTGTAATTTCTATTGGTCATCTGAAATGGTGATACAGCTGTAATTCCAGCAACAGTCTTCTCTGCACCAGAGTGCCAGAAACCTTTAGAACCAAAAACTGAGGACTGCCTCTAGGGAAAATTCCATTTTTTATTTTTTTTTTCACTCATCATTTATTTACAAATACACATTATAACTTTTATATACATTGCACATTTACATGGTAGAAAAGTACAAAACTATATATTTAAATGAATTTATATTTAACTTGCCATGTTCGAAAATATAAAATTGCATCAGAAAAAAAGTATTATGAAAAGCAAGAAACTTGAACTGATAAAGCTGTGATATAACTTTTAGTGACAAACTGATTAGGAAAAGAAAACTTTGAAAGTGGTACTGCAAGACCATCTTAAAGGAAACACCTGATAAAACACTTAGGCATGTTACAAAAAAATTAAAACAATACAAATAAAATAAAACCTTTATTCTTATTACAGTTAGCCCTGTAGCTATTAGCAACCTTCATAATCCGATTTCTTTGGGTCCGGAATTCATATAGTACAGTATATATGCTCAGCACATTGAGATCACTTCAGTACATGATGTGATCAGAAGTAGAGAAAAGTGAAGTGGAAGAAGTTTCCTTAAAGATCGCCTCACTGTACCCTGGAAGTATACTGAAGTCAGTTACAATGCCTTTTGGTCAGTCAAGATTCCTTGTAAACAAAAACCCGAGGGATCTTTCAGGTACAGAACCAGCAAGAAGAAAATCCAATAAATAAACATAACAGAAACCGACATGCAAGTTTGTTAAAGTGAAAAAGAGTTAACATCAGTGAAACAAAGAGATGAGATCATGTGGGTAAGCTCTAAGGAATGGACTTTTACAGTTTACAAGAAAAAAGAAAAGCTTTACTTTACAAGCAAGAGACCTCACAATAAATAACACTGCTCTTCCCGTAACGAATAAATTTCTTCAAAAAACAAGGTGTACAGTCAGCCAGACATTTTATGTATAAATTATAAAACATGACACAGTATAAATAAATGTCTACGAGACTCAACTATATGTATACTTTTTTATCCCCAAAATAAATAAGCATACACTCGTTTACAGTATGGACATTGATTTCATGCCCAATGGCTGTTCCAATAGTGATGGAGGTTTTACCACTCTAGAATGGAAGATATAGGAAAGCTGTAGTCCTGGTCTTCATCTTCCTCTTCATCCTCTGGGTCTTCATTAATGGCTAGATGGGGGAATACAGGGGAGCTGTTGTTTAAATAAGGACAACAACAGCGCAGAAGCAGCTCAGTGCATGTTTTCAAAGCCCTCTGAACAGCCATAATAGAGTGTTGCATTTTATGTGACTTGTAGTGAGATGCTCTTTGGCATCTGCTGTTATGCAATAAGGGTTTTTAGACATAATCTATGAAGTCATAACTGCAGAAAGTTCTGAAGAATCAATGGCTCAGGTTTTATTGGCAGATTCCTGAAATCAAATAAAAAGCGCTCTTGTGTTCTAGGTTTAACCGCTTTGTGTCCTTCATTCAGAGTTAGTAGAGGCAACTGTGCTAAACCAGATGCCCGTGTGCTACCATTAAGCTTGGTCGTTTGGACTGAGTTAGAGTTTATCCAGGTTTTAATAAAGCAATCAGTAAAGCACATGAGAGCAGACAAAATAGGAAAAAAAAAAAATTGCTGTGATTACACTCCTAGGGCAAGCCCTTTCTGACAGAAGGACTTGTCCTCGGAACAGCCCCCAAACCTCAACTGGAAGGCCAACTGGTTGTTGCAGATCTATTGCCTTTTATCAGTAACCAAAGTGTGCGTGTGATAGATACATACTTATACGGCATCTGTACCATATCTCGAATCTCTAAACCAAGCTTTCTCATGTTTGAAGCTGTAAGTCTTCATTACCTAGGGATCCCCTTCAAAAGCTTTAAGCGTCTGCAGAGTTAAAAATCTCACTTACAGTTGCAAGATCCGGAGTGCTTTACTTCTAGAAGCATGCCCATGGAGCAGGCTGCCTCTTTCATGGCACACTCGCTTGGGTAAGTTGTGTTATCGCTGGCACAGACTGCCTCGTCCGACTTGCTTTCAGGGCACAGCTCATCGCAGAGAGCACACCGACCTCTGCCAACCTTAAAATCCCACAAGCACTTCTTCCCAGCACTGCACTGAATGTCTTCGCAGGATTTGGCTTCTAAAAATATACACAGGATACTAGAGGTAAGTGAAAAGGAAGAGAAAAAGAAAAAAGCAACAACAAACAACCCCAAGCCCCTGTGAACTGTGAACAGACAAAGCTCAGATGGAGTAGATGTGATGATACTTGCCGATTCTGCTCAAGCAAGTAGTCCCTTGGACACCATGCCTGTCTATATGTGGGGGAGGAAAGAAAGCTGTGCCAGCAGAGCTTGGCCCTGGGAATACAGAATTACATTTGCCTTTTGTACATGACTTTCCTGCTCCATTTGATGCCAGTGGAAATTCAGCTCCCCAAATTAGTGGTCAGTGCAGAATTTGCCAACATCTTCAGCATTTCTAAATCAATTATTTTTAAACTAACCCACATAGAGTTGTTGTCTACAGGATTGGAAAGGGAATTTACCTCAACCTATGCCCACTAAAAGCAGCCCGAGACTCCCCTAAATTCTGCCAGCAGTTCTGGGGAGCAGAGGCTGCCCTGAAGGCACTTCCTCATAACATGCTTCACTATGTGTCCTTTGTGGAAATCACAACACAGAATGTCAAGATGCACAAAGATTATTTTCCTATCTTCACCCACCCTCTCCAAACTGCAAGGTTTCTAAAGGGGAAGAAGTGATCAGATGTTTCCAATTAAGTTAATGCAAGCTTTGCCAAGACCACTTGAAGGCAATTGTTTCCAGGAATCCAGATCCAGTGAACACTGAGACCTTGTCCACACCATAAGCATGTCATCATCTACTTAATGGCAGGTGGGTACTTCTCCCTTGGACGCTATTGTCAGCACCCATGGCGATAACAAGAGAAATCAGGATCAGCCCCTCTACTCTCTCACCCTTTTTGCTATCTTTTCTGGGGCAAAGCTCACCCTGGCTCTCCTCTTCCTGGTGGGAAGCATTAACCCAGGCTGCTGGCAGTCTCTCCTCCTCCCCAGCCCTGCTTCCCTCCAATTGCACACGCACTACCAGCTGATGGAGGAAGCTGCCCCCACCCTTAGCCTCCAACCAAGATACTTACTGATGCATTTTCCTTCATAGGCTAATCCAATGGATCTGCCCAGGAGGCAGGTAGCTTTCCTCAGGTGGCAGGCACTGGCATAAGTTATGCCGTCATTCCCGCAGAGATACTGCTCAGGGGAGGTAGGCTCTGGGCAAATTCGATTACATGTCACGCAGTAGGCGTTATTGGTTTGATCAACCACACACGTAGAGCTGCCTGGGCATAAAACATCCCTACAGGTCTCTGAAATAAAAATGGAAACACACAGTGATTAACAGGAGACACCAGAGCCCCAGTGGGGAGTGAATGGGTGACACAATGAAACAAATGATCAGACAAAAGCCTTCAGCAGCTCTTCTCATTTAAGGGCTGCTGGAGGAAACCTTCCCATCTCAGGGTAGCTAGTGGGACACAAGTGCTGCTGGACTGTGGGGGACTCTCAATACAACTATATCCTTGTCTGTTGAGCGTGGTTTAATTACTGTCTCCCAGCATCTGGAACATCACTCTGGTTCCTGTGGGGAAGTACATCCAACAGCTCCTCCTCCTCCTCCCTGCACTCAGACACACACCCTTTGGCATTAGAGGCAGATCGGATTAGATTTGCAAACCTACTTTTGCATTTGCCCTGATACTGGACTTCAAGTTCGGGCTGTTCTTTACATCTGGCTTTGAGAAGGGCACACTCGTTCCTGTAGGTTTTCCCATCTAAGCCACACACAGGGCCCTTCCAAGTGATACTAGAGCAATCCGGAGCACAAACACACCGAGGTTTGTTCTTCTTGTTCATTTTACATTTCTTCCCGGGTCCACAGTCCACGTTCTCGCACGTTTCTGGTGGAAGGAAAGAGGCACCACTTTAGTACCGACCGTGCAGAATAGACCTGGTGTCAAAACTGCTTGAAAAGCAAAAAGGACGCCGTGACCCGAGATCACGGAGAGAAGACACCCTTCCTCCCCCCCAGGAAACACGCTCGAGGGAAACGTCTCCTGTCAGCGAGGGCAGGGGGTGAGCAGGGTGGCCGAGCAGAAGCGGGGGTCCCCTCGCTGCCCCCGCGCCTGGTACGATACGCCCCTCAAAGCCGCGCCGAGGAAGGAAGCGTGAGGACCGCGCTGCC
>NW_008613118.1:808-1056 GCF_000691845.1 Merops nubicus | reverse complement strand
CTCCCCCCCCCCCCCCCCCCCCCCAGCCCAGCCCCCGCCTGAACTGCTGCGCCGCTCCGAGCGGCTCGCCAGCACCCCCCTCACCTTTGCAGGGGATGCAGTTTGGGGCTCCCCCATTAAAAATCATCCACTTAAAAAGCGTGTTGTCGTTGACGTCCTCTTCCGTCCACGAAGTGGTGAGGCGGCCGGTCTTGCAGCACTCCTCCTTGCTGAGGTCGGTTTTGTAGAGGACCTGGCAGCGGCCGCTC
>NW_008613118.1:0-757 GCF_000691845.1 Merops nubicus | reverse complement strand
AGTGGCAGTCACCAGGGACCCAGACACAACACGTGCGGCTTGCAATGACTTTTACTAGACTGTTTACTTTTATTTGCCCCATTTCATAACCCGCAGTTACTCCGGCCCATTTGGGAGCGCGGTTTTAAAACAAAAACAATATGAGGGGGGGGAAAAAAAAAAAAAACCAAAACCAAAACCAAACCAACCCAAAAACCAACAACAAAAGAGCGAACCAAAAAAAAAAAACTCCCCCCAAAAACCCAAACCCCAGAAAAAAAGACGTGATGAAAACAGGACGAGGCAGTTTTCGGAGGTGTTTATTCCATATGTAGAGCAGAAGGAGCTCTGCCGGCACGTGACAGAGGCTTGAAAAGGATGTGCATTTAAAAGGGAATAAAAAGAAAATCGCACTTGCAAATTCTTTCCTCCTCCCCCTGCCCTCTCCTCCTCACCGCGGCTGCACAGCAGCATTGTTTTAGTGCGGCACACAGTTTCAGTCCCAGCCCATTTTGCAATCTGCACGAATTGGGAACATTTGTTGTTAGCGAAGTCTTTCGAAATCTCCACATTTCGCTGCTTCTATTAACAAATGTCTTGCCTCCACTAAAGTAAGTGAGCAGAGCTCCAAAAAAGTGAGCAAAGTACATAAAACACAAGGGCACATGAGTAGGAGGTCCCTACAGAGTTTTAAAAATCGATCAAGCTGGAAAAGTTGTAGGTGTTACCTCTCCCGCAGGCATTTCAAAGGAAAGTACACTGTCCTCAAACCGGATAG
>NW_008613117.1:0-32373 GCF_000691845.1 Merops nubicus | reverse complement strand
TATATATATACACACACATATATATTTGTGTATTTTTGTGTTTAATTATTGAAGCACCATTATTTGGAATATTTTGAGAGACATATTTGCAAAGGCTTTCTGTTTCCTTTAAAGCAGAACAGGGCAAAGATGGGTCTAGATAAGTTATAAAATAAGGACAGGACAAGATAACGTTTCCCTGAGCTGTACCCTTAACTTGATTTTCTATTTTAAAGCCACTTACGCATTTACTGGGAAACAAACATCATAAACAAGAAACTAACAGCTGAATTATTTTAACCTGGTTTGATTGTGGTCTCATGCAGAACATTGTTCAAAGTGACCAACAAAACCAGAACAGGTCAACTCGGGTGAACACAAAATTTTTACTTTATTATTCACCAAGAAAGCAGAAACAGAGCTACAAAAAGTTGCCCATAGTCCAGGGAGTTAGGCAGACTGAATATTTTGGGATATACAGTTTCTTTCCTGCTCAGGATCTGACCAGCTACGTGAATCATTTGACCTTCCTTGGCCTTGGCTTCATGTCTTCTTCTCTGCGCGTCCCAAAACTTGGGATTGCAAAATAGCTGTCTCCACAAGGAGCTGACTTGAAATCTTTAGCTCTCAGTAGAATATTATAGTGCAATAATAATCATTCAAGACTTTGACAAGAAAAGAAAGATAAAGTATCAAAGAAAAGCATTTATTGGATTTTTAAAAAAATAAAACCTAATGTACATGAAGGCAAGAAGACAAAACAAAACCCTTATGCACTTATTAGGTTGGGGAAAGCAAATGAAGCTTTAGGGGTGATTCATCAGTGAGTTAGAGACCACAGTGATACGAAGGAGATTTAGCAGCAGGAGTTCTTTGCTGTGGAAGGTCTACCATGTCTAGATCCATCCCATAAGGAAGACTGCCTCTCTCATTTTGCAGTCCTGGGGAGTGTCCAGCCTGCCCTGAACTTCTGGGACGTCAAAGGAGTGGCAACACAGGATGGGAAGGAAGTTGAATAACTTGCACTGATTCTTAGGTGGCTAAAGTTGGGTGAGGTGAACTGCAGTGGATGCAAATACTTTTAGAAGCTAACTAGGATGGTTTTATATTCAGTGATGGCAAAAGCAGGGAAGGAGTTTTATGACAATAAGTTGCTTTGGCAACAAGAACTTGGATAAAGTACTAAGGTCACTGTAATCTTTAAGAATTCTCAAAAAATATTTGTACAGTCATTGTAATGATATTTTTAATTCATAAGTGATGTAAGAACCAAGTAAATGAGGTTCACTGAATGTATAATGAAATGTGTGCATATTGAACTACACTGTTGAAAACGTAAAAGGAGATGTTCAAGGATAACTTTTTATCAATTCTTTTACATCTATTAGATACCTTGTCTGGCCTTTCTAAAGAATTTGCACCTATGGAATAAATAATATATATAAAACAAGCTTTTGTCCTATAAAAACACTTTAATAATAATTACTATTTGGACTACCTTTGTATTATAGTTAAATGAATGTTTGGCTTTCAGAAATAATATTAGTGTGGCTGTTCAGAATCTGACGAAAGAAAATGAACTGTCAAGTAATTAAACAGGTAGTCTAATCTCAATCTCATTTCACAGTCACCATTTCTTTTGTCCATTGTATTGTCTAGTAGAGCTTTTGTTCACATTTGATATATTTTTTGGCTTTTCTGGGCTGAATCTTGTTGGCAGTCTATAGTTATTTTAGCAGCTAGAATATCCTTGTCCTGTTTAATTACTTTACTGGATAAGTGCTCAATATAACCGCTGATTAAAAAAAAAAAAAAATCTTTTCCAGAGTGTATTGTGTTTATTTTTACCATTACATTTTATCCGTTTTGTATTCTCCAGTTTTCAAGACCATCTAATTCTGGCTTAGATTAATAGGATACATTAGGTATCCTATTAATAATAGGGGATATTTTTGGCATTTCTAAGTAAAGCTTACAGAATCAATATATAAACATTCTTCTTCCAGGTCCCAAGCTACTATAAAGCTTGTGCAACATGTCCTTTGTAAAGTCTCTTTTCAAAGAAGTTGTGATGACAGTGAATAATTTACTCATAGCCATGTCAGAAAGAATGCATCAATATCTGTGGGCAGGTTTGCATCTTTTTAAGCTTTAATCCAATAAATCCTGTTGTATATTTTTGGTCAGATATGTGTATGTAGATGTTATCATTTCTCTACAAACAAATCTTGTTTGAACCTCTACACGTGGATTATTTGAGTTAAACTATAAACTTTAGTATTATTAAAGCATTACCTAAATCACAATTAAAATGTCTGGGGAATTAATGCCATTGATATGCTGTTCTGGTTTCTGGTTTTGGAGTTTTGTAAAGTAGCGATGGTTTCTAATTATATTTATTAGTATTTGCTCTTTTTTGCCATAGGTTTCACTGCCTTTTCTGGCAGATATCCTCTTAAGTTTTATATATATGTGTCTGACTATTGCTATTATCTATTTGCTGTGGATAAATTGTTTCCTACTATTCTAAACAATCTCTCTGTATGTATGTTTTTCTCTGGGCACTCTAGTTAAAACTTACTGTTCTTTGGTCTCTGTGTGTGAGACACAAGGTTGATATAGACCTATATATGAAGAATTTATTTTTTTCTGAATAAATATGAGAGCATCCAAATTACTGTTGCAAAATGTTTTTTTTTCTTTTATATAGACATTAATCCACTCTATTATTCTTTATAAAATATAGGTTTACAAGTTTTCTCATACAGAGATCTTACAGACTGTATGAATAGCTACTGATTTTTTCATACAACTTCTATTCTATTTGTTCATATGCTGGATCAAGGGTAAAATGTATTCTTTGCCAGAATGTAAAATTACATAATCTCCTCCAATTTTTACTCCTCAGAGAGCATATATTAGATCTGACTTTGAAGCATAAAATGCACACTGTCTTTTCAAAAATATTTTACTCTCATCTGTCAGGATTTCCCCATACAGTTAAGAATGAGTGTTAACAACCACATTTCCAATGCAAATTTTGAAAGCAAAGCTAGGAGTGTAATGACAGTATCTGTGAGAAAATGCAGTAGGAAAATTATGTGAATTAAAGACTAAGATTATCCTCAGTGGCAGGCAGGATTGCCTCTCCGTGTTACAATCATAAAAACCTTACATTGTGATATACAAAATGAAAATCTAATGAAAACATTTTATTTGGGGTCAATCAATAAATAAAATACCCTTTTCCAGTCACAATGAATCTGAAGCTGAAATGTGTTATCAAGTGTTTTGTACTTTTATTTTTAGCTGCAAACATCTGAATGTTAAACATTTATTAATATATGCATAGTCTTTGTTTCCTTGGCCTTTAAATAATAAACCCAGTGACAACAGTCTGAATCCCTATGAGTGAGGACAGAATCAGGAAACCAGTCTTTTGGCAGGTATTTCATTGGTTCTTAACCTGTCTCATTACCATGTTACAGAAAAATAAATATACAGGAACATCTCCTCAAAGCTTTCATAGAGCATGTATGATGATACTTCCTTTGACCAGTCAAGAAGGTTTCCTTATATTCCCTCAGGCAGATCATGAACAGCTGAATATGTGTTTACCTGGTACCATACTTACTCTTTTCACTTCAGCCAATAGCTCAACTAATCCTAGCTACTAAAGAATTTTGGATGCTAAACGTAACAGAAGATTCTCTTGGGAAAATTATTCCACAGGTTCATAGATCTTATCATCAGGAACTCTGGCTTAAAATTTACCCTTTATTAATTTCATACTCTTAATTATTATGATATATCTTCTATGTTTAATTTTGGCTTCCTCAAAATGTTTACTTCTTTCAAATAAGCAGACACTGCTACAAAACCTTTTTTCAGACATTGTTCAGCTAAATTAAGTACAGTAGATTAAAAGAAATGTGAAGTTGCTGGGTCAGTTCAGCAATTCATTTCTCATGTGGAAATAAATTGTCAGGTTAGACTTAGATTGAATACCAGGAATTTAACAAGGTGTGACCCACTAACAGCTAGGAAAAACTTCTTACTTTGGAGCAAAAGACTTTTGCTTTGCTGTGCAAACACAGTGTTAATGCCTTTTCAACTTTAGATCATTTAAGATCCATTTTAAGCCATTATTCTCTTTCAAATAGAAGTTACTGACAATGATGTGAATTGTTTACAAAAATTATAAGACAATGGCATGCACTGCTTACAAGAATTAACTATTGTTAAATTTCCTTATGGCAAAAAGAGGAAACAAGAAGATAAGTGCAAATATGGTTGAGTGTTGAAGGATATTTTCCCACAGAGATGGACAAAATCCCTGGATTGTGAAAGGATCAGACACTGTTGTTTTTGTTTGTTTGTTTGTTTTGTTTTGTTTTTTTTTTGCTAAATAGAATCTGAAAGCACAGGGAATTCTATTAATGTCACTGGGACCATGTGTGGAATAAGGATTTGTGTAGTGTATAACCAGCATAAATCTATAGACCTAACCAGAAAAATGTACTTTTCACCACTTCAAATAAAACAGTTCATGTACAGTTGGTCTCTCTCTATTCCTCTCCATGGAGCAAACTACTAATATGTATAATATTATTTGTAATAAAAAATATTTTTTCACATCTGAGAACCACTGAACACAAAAGTTACAGTCATTAATACAATGTTTTTACTTGTACATCTTTTAAAGCTGTTTTGTAGCTGCTCATTCATACTGGTGTCTTAGCATGAGACTGGCAAGAATCATTCTTTCCTGATGAAGCAGATGCTTCATTTGCACCTGCTCAGAGGACCTCCCTGTATATTTCCAGTTATGATATTTGTACAACACTCTGCCCTTACCAGACCTCCCACTGGAGTCTCTCACGACTTTCAAACTCCTCCACATGGTTTATTTTGAACTGACAGGAATTTAAACTCTGCACTGGCACCTTTCCACAGAGCCTCAGTTTTCTTCAATGAACAGAAATTGTAGGAAATGTTTTAATTTGTATGTTACATGCTTTTATTATTATTATTTGTTGTTTGTTTAATTTTTTTTTTCCCCCATCTGTGAGCTTTGCCTGTCTCTCTGCAATCCCATAGCCATGACCAAAAATCTTATTTAAAATAAAAAGGGACAGAAAAAGCCCAACCCTGCTGCATAATTTTCCTTATCCATATGCCAGATTTTAGCTGTGGAAATGTATTAGTTGATTACATGATCATTTCAGTAAAACAAGTACTTGATGGAAGAGAAGTTTATAAAAACCAGGTAGATAATTTTGGACATATTTGGTGACCCTGAGATCCAAAGTAACTCTGGGGTAGTGGTATGAGTGAAGAAATATTCTGAGACAGATTTATATTAACTATAGAATGTTTGGGAAAAATACAGTAGGAAATTAATTAAGTCTGACTTGAGTCTTGTAGAATGATTAAGGATCATTTTCAGAAGTGGGTTAACATTAAAACATTTTATTATCTTATTATCTATGTTATACATAAAGTTTTATAACCATCAGCTTAACATTTTAAAGATTCTTAATATTGTTCTAATAAAACTGACTACTCCAGATTATTTTATATTTCATAATAAAAAAATAAATCTGTGCTGGTAAACCAGTCATCCTTTAAACTCTTAATAAAAGGAAAAATGCCTGTATTTGGACAGCATTTTGTTCTAAGTACAGTAATTAATAATGTGGTCGATTGCAGTATTTATGTTGGATATTGATTCTAACTTAAAGAGATTTCTTTTTTTTTTTCTATCTTATTTGCTAAATTAAGTATTGGTTTATACATTTTCCAATAGCTCCATTAAAAGCTAAAATGGCAGCAAATACTTGCTGATGTTGTAATAGGTTTTTATTTTTGCACCGACAGGAAAAGACATTTGTTTTAGTTTTATCATCCTAAGAAAAATAAATAGATGATTCTGTGAACAGCTCTGACAATTATATTAGGATATCTAAGTTCTGTTTTTTCACTCAAGTATATTTATACAATGAAGCACTATACAAATATGCATGTTTAACTTTGGTTAATGAATATATTCAACTGCAACAGCAAAAGTGTGGTTTAACTTTGGAAACAGTTTAAAGCTTATGGATGACAGAATATTTACAACATATTTTATGGCTTCTATTCCTCCTTTTGTACCTGCAGGACCCAAGGTTTCGGTATCCAGGACAGGGCCTAGATATCCAAAGCAGCACAGTTTGCATGCAGACACCTAAATAACCACAAGATTCTCAAACAAGAGTCTCCATCCCAATTTTATGACATGCCTGGTGTGGTTTTTTCAAAAGATCTCTACATCCAAGACTTTCCAGAAAACTAGCCAACAAACTTGAGCTTTTATTTTTCATGCTTAAATGTGGGATGATCTCCTTTTTTAAAAATCCACAGTTGTTTTTGGTCGCTGAGATTTAGGAAAATAAAACACCAAGCCAAAGAGCAACTAATCTCCCACACTTCTCTGGGAAGTGTACATGCCTGCGAGGTGTCTGAAGTGAGGTCCCCAGTCTGTAAGGTAGTCATAATTCTGGTCTGCATCTGACAGGGTTGAACCCAAGGAGCTGAGGGATCCCGCCAAAGAGCCGCTCCCCTCAAACGAGTAGGTCTGAAGGGAGTCGTACGGAGGGACGCGAGGATCTGTGTTTGCTTCCTCCAGCTTTTCCGAGATGAACTGCCTGAAGATGGCACTGTCAGGGCCCACCTGCAGGGACTGTCTGTACAGGCTGTGGATTTCCGTGGCCACCTTCCTCCGAGGTCTGTGTCCCCGCAGGACGGTGCGGGTCCTCAGCGCTGAGATGTCAAAGGCCTCCGTGTCCTCCTCGCCACCTCCCTCATCGTCATACCTCACGATGTTCTCTCTGAATTCTTCCATTTTCTCTGAAAAGGGAGACTTTTTCCTCTGCTGCCGTATGGCTACAATTGCCAAAAAGAACACTGACCCAAATAGAAAAGAAAAGGAAAGAAAATAAATAAATAAAAGCAGGATAAATTAAAAGAAGCATAGGAAGACTTGGGAAGAAAAAGTAACATTTCTTAATATCAATGCTGTTGCAAAGTGAAACTGTGTTAAATTTATAGAGCTGTAATTTTTATGGTTTTGGTACGAGCATAACGTGTGGTGGGGAAATTGCTACAAAGTGATGTATAAAATAGGTGAATTAAATGGAGGAGTTCTTTGGGTAGATGGGGCTTTGATGGAAACACAGGTTACGCTTTTTGAGGCTGCTTTGGTTTATCACATAATATATCAATTTCATGTTCAGAATTCAAACTATTAATCTCTCACTCTCTCTCAGATCACCTTCCCAGAAAGATCAAGTGAAAAATGAGGCAATGAGTATCCTCCCCAGCTGGTTGAACCACAGGGTCTGCTTCAGTTATTTCTGTTACACTGGTTTGAAAATTTGAAGACTATCACTAAATATTTTGTGACGTCGTAGCAGTACTTACTACCAATGCCTATGAAGAAGACCAGCTTATTTCTCTCATGCACGGAAGCTTTTTTATACTTTACTTTTAAGCATTATGTTTTAATTCTACCTCATTTCAATTTTAGCTGAATGATTCCCTTGAAATAGTCTGTGGATTTCCTAGAGATTAACAACTTACATTTTTAACTAAATCTTACTGCTTTTCTACCTAATAAATAAGTACTTTGAGAACTGTAATTTCTTCCTCATACAACTACCAACAATGAGAGGCTTCTACCTCACTTGGGGATATGAAGGATCTGAAGTAGTTCTTTATTTCTACATATTTACTGTGTACTATTTCATTTGATTAGGAGATACCAAAACCAAACTTGAAAGACGTGGAAATAAGAATTTCTAAAATCTTATGATATATTTACAAGACAGAGATAGTTTCAACTCTCCAAACCCTTTGCATGGTGAAATCTTCTAATGGTACATGTGATGATACAGAAAAGTGGGGAAAAAAAAAAAGAAAATTCAGGTTTCAGATATGTGGCAAATATATTATGTATAGAGCCTTTTATTATTTCACTTTAAATAATCACAAAAATGTATTCAAGATATGTGCATCTGTAAAGTGTGTGGTAGTTCAGTTTCTTTTTTCTTTCTGATTCTTGTACTTATCTCTATCCCTGCTTTGACTTTTGCAATATGCATAGGCCCAGTGTACACAAAGGGTTTATTCCATCTGGAGAGAGGACCTTGATGAATAATTCCACTGGTGGTCTGGGTAACACAGTGATACGGTTTCCCTCACAAAGTGACCAGGTTCAGATATCCTGCAGGAATCAAAGGAAACTTCAAATACACACTAGCCCCACTGTAAGCTCACCCTGACTTCTAGGTCTAAGGCAGGGTTTCAATCAGGAGAGCTGCTTTCCAGTGCCACTACTGAATATTGACTGGGAGAAGAAAAGCTCAGATCTAAATAAGATGATTCTGGGAATGTAGGCAAGTCGAGAAGCTACAAATCTCTTTTCTCTGTTGGACGCCAGGAGGTGGAAGTAGGGGAACCAGTGCATCCCTGGACTTTGCTATGGTGTAAAGAAAAAGCTAGTGTCTGGCCAAGAGTATTCCCATTATGACATAATAATTATGAGGGACCTTTCTATTGCTTTCATCCTTGACCTGTCTACTCAATGTATTCATAAGAATAAAAAAAAAGAAAAAAAAATCTCGTTTTTTTTGTAGGCCATTCTGATTCTGTAGTTTCATTCATTTCCCTCATTTGAGAGCCCAAAGCCATATGAAGATGCTGATTCATAATTGAGAGGTATACATGATGCTTCTGGGCAACTCATTTAGCTACAGGACTAAATGATAGGGCTCCATCTGAGGAGAAACTTCAATGAGTTCTCACCAAGTGATCCAGTCAGGAGGTCAAAGGTATGACAGGGAATAATTAGAGCCAGTTTTTATTCATTATGCTGAGGATAATAAACCATAACTTGTGGACAGAATGCAGAATATGGGTGATTTTTAAACTGTTAAATCTTTTTTTTTTTTTTTTTTTTTTTTTTCAGTGGTTGTCCTGGTTTGAGCTAGAACAGAGCTAATTCTGTTTGTTGATTTTACTTTTCAACTCAGTGTCTTCTAACTAACTGCACTTTCTGAAGCTAGCAGCATTTTTTCATAGACAGTCTCTGCTTCTAGCAGTGACAAAGCTCCATGTTTAGAGTTACTGCAGAGGGCTGGGGTGTGCAGAAAGACTCCTGCTTCTACTTGTTCCTGGGAAGCCCCAGGTCACTGCTACATCTTGTGCATCGTGTTGAGGGTGCAGTGAGTAAAAGGATGCACCTGCAGGGAGAAGTGGGTGGGACAGGTGACCCTAAATTGACCAATGAAGTCAGCCTATGACCAGTATAAAGCTGAGGGATCACGAGGAACAAGCATCAATGACCAGCTTCCAAGGAGAACTGTATCTGTTCTGCCTTTGATCCAAATCCACCCATTCCTGATTCCAGTTCCAGAACCCAGCTCCTGAATCCAGTTCCCATCTGCTGCTGAGTCCAGTCTGGGACTTCTCAGTGCCAGCCCATAGCATCAGTGGTGACAGTGATGTAATTGTCATCAAGGGGGTTGATTTTGATACTGGCTTTGTATAAATTTGTGTATAATTAATTTCATTGTTACTACTGTCATTAAAGCTGTTTTAGTTTTCCAGTCTGTAATCTCTCTTCCTTATTCCCTTTCACTTCTCCTTTTTGAAGAGAGAGGGGTTAATTAAGAGTGTCCATCATTTATCTAGGGGTCGACCCAGCCCTAACCTTTGACACTGGTTTAAAGTCAAAATAATTCCATTAGCTTTATTGGACTTGTTCTTCTTGTCTTCTGTTACTATTATGGCAGGACACAGAATAGAGTTACAATCCTTAATCTTCAAACCTCATGTTGGTTGTGGTTAATGATGGTATGCTTGGTGTTGTATGCTGTTTATGGACTGGAAGAAGCATTACTGTGTAATGAGGGTGAAAAAAAGACTGTTCTTTACCTAGATATCCTTCATATGGAAAAAAAAAGGGATTACTTAAATTTTATTTATATTTCTTTCTGTGCCATAAAAGTTTAAAATTATTAATCTTATATTTGCTCCCGTGAGGAGACACTGAGGGAATAATTCTTAGCGATTCTTTTTCTTTCTTAAAGCAGCATAATTTTTGTTATTATTATTTATTTCCAGCCAATATATTTGTATAGATAAATATTATGCTGCAGTTTTAGAGGTTTTGTTCTCTTATTTTTACTTAGAATTTTGTTGAAAAACAGTTTATACTAGGTTTACACCATTTATAATGATTTGATATCACACCACTTAGTGAAATCTTGATTCTGTCTTAATTTTCTTTGGAATTGTTTGTAGTTTCATTAGTGGAAAAAAGGTTTTACTACATCAATTTTTTCTTAGTATTTTTTGATATGATGTTTTATGAAATACACTTCTGTAAGGCATAATGTGGTTATACCACATTATTACACAAGTAACAGGGATGTGGAATTCTTTCACTGTTGCTTTGCTGACATCAGCTTGAATTTGGTCTTGAGGCCCAAAACCACCATCAGTGACCAAGCTCTAAGGTCAGTCATTTTGCCTTGGAAAACAAACCTACATGGCTCAATCACTTCTTTTTCTTTCGTTGCCTCAGCAGCTGCCATACCTTAACCTCAGCAACTCAGTCAGGTTCAGAGTTTCATGGAATCATAGAATGGTTCAGGCTGGAAGGAACCTTTAAAGGTCATCTAGTCCAACCCTTTTGCATTGAACAGGGTCATCTTTCACTAGATCAGGTTGCTCAGAGCCCTATCCAACCTGACCTTCAGGATGGATATTTAGCCTTTGGGGAATGATTAGTACAGTGTGTCTGTTGTGTATTCAAATCACTCATCAAACACTACAGGAAGATCCATTTGCTGAGAAAAAGGAAATGCATTTTAGCAGTGATAGCTGCATGCTTCACCAGGGGAAGAATTTTCCCCGAGTGCTGTTGCTCCAAGATGTCGTGCAGCAGCCACAGCTCCATGCAGTGGAGGAACAGCCAGCCTTGGGTGGCTGGCCTGCTTTGAGTGCCATGCACCAGCTATGCACAGTCCTTTGCAGAAGTAAAGAACAACTCCTGTACCTTTAAAACACTCTCAAACTCACTTTTTGTATCCACAAGCTCCTAAATGTAATGGAGGTTAATTGGATGTCCCATGAGAGGCAAAAGGAGATGCCTAACCTTTGGAGATGTGCTGGCTGGAGATGCAAAATAATTAATTGATAAAGAAAGTCCTTGTTTGTTTCTGGAGTTGCTCTCTGATGGTATTGAATTTTCTTTTTCTTTTATTTTGTATTGATCTTAGCTCCACGTTTGGCATGCCTCAGGCACAATAAGTAGAGTATTGCTGCTTCTAATATATTCTTAAACCAGCCAATTTCCTTCTGTATCGCTGTCTTCAGCTTTAGCTGGACTCAATACAGATTTTGGACCAATACAGACAAGTAGGATCGTGACTCAACTAACGCCAACTTTTAGGACATTGTGTTAGAATTCAGATTTTACTGAAAACTGAGGGGCACATATTATAGTTCGAAAACAAAAGAAATTAAACTTTTGCCCTCTTGCATTTTTTTCTCAATAGAACTTACAGGCTTCCAGTCAAGGGAGCACATTGGTCACTTTATCAAGCCTACTGTAAAAGGAAACAAGGTAATTTCTCTTACTCATACTTACCCAGGAGTATTAATATACAAGCCAAAATAGCAACTAAAGCTTCTGTGCTGAGGCCCATGGCATAGAGAAAAGCTCCATATCGACAGTAGAAGACCTTAACTTCGGTGTCACAGTTGCAGACAGTGATGGTGAGAGTATTTGTGCTGGTCAGGGGTGGGGTTCCATTATCCATAATTAAGATGGGCAAGTAGAAAGAATACTGCTCTTGCATCCTGAAGCCACTTTTTGCTGTGAAAATTCCAGCTGTGTTATCTAGGAGATAATTATGCATGATACAGATTTATCAATTTTTAACAACAGTAGAGCTCTAGTGGAATTTGATCTATTTAAAAACAATGGTACCATGCAAAGATATATATTTGCAAAGTTAAAAAAAAATAAAACCAGGCACTGACATGTGGTAAGTTTTCTTGTGGTGAGTCAATAGTGAATAATCACATTTTATACTGACATATGTATTCCAGGGGAAATACTAAAATTTGACATAGGAGCTCTGTTTTTAATGTTCAGAGCTAGAAAAAATCCCACCGTGTTCAGTACCTGCCACCTGCTCAGCCTAACTAATTGGTCCTTAAAACAGTTCCATGTAACCAGCTGCTACTAATCCATCAGTTCACAGATGAGATATAGACAGTTTACCAATCAAAAGGCTTCTAGGATGTGTCTGGCAGCACACAGGAAAAGCAGGTGGCAGGAGAAAGAAGAGAAAGTAAGAAAAAAATCCACTAAAACAGGCTTTTATTTCTTTTCCTGACTCAAAAACTGGAACTAGCTGAGTTCCTACTGTCTAAATTAGGGGAAAGTTGCTAGAGGCTCTCCCTTTGCTTCCTATTTAACTATTAGTGTTTAGATATCAATTCTGCACAAGACAAAAATTAGCCCTATCTGAATCTTGAAACATCTATAAACGCTTTCATGTCAGAATTTTTTATCCTGACAGGGTGAACTATTGCATGTGTGCATGAATGTAGATAGAAAAATAAAGTGTTTCTAGTATTGTCTGTGTGATACATTGAAGTGTTGGGGTTAAACCCCCAGCCCTGAATGAGGGTTGGCAGATGGGTGATGTCCACAACCATCTATAGAAAGACCCTTCTGACTGGTTTTCACCCAGGGTCTGGCCAGCCTTGGGTGGGAACTGATGAGGAGATCACCACCAGGTGCCCCCACCTGCCACATTGACTTGGAGGTGGGGCAAGAAGCCACCTCTATAAGAGCTGATTTTGCTTGCAGTAGGGTTGGGAGGATTCTGTATATAGTGTATGTGTTGTGTGAGGATTCTGATTTGAAAGGGTTCTCTGATTCTTCACAGAAAGTGGAGTTCCCAGGATGGCAGAGCCAGCACATGAAGCTGTTTCTGAGTCCCTGCTCTGTCCCTGGGCTCATTCTCTTTCTGCTCTCATCTCCCATGGCTTGGCTCCTTGCCTGGATCACTCCCTTCTCTATGTCCCCTGTGGTGGGTGAGTGCATTGACTTGTTCCTCCTCTGGTTGTCTGGCACTTTGGATATCTGGTGTGTGATGTGGTGGATGGAAGAGTTTGGCTGCTGCTCTGCCTGTTAATGATAATATCATTCTATTTTAGTGGTCAGCAGAAAATACATCTACCCAAACAGTGTACTGAGGTTAGCTCCCTCATATTTAAATTCTTTTAGGTTTCTGTCATAATCCAGAAGATAACTCTAAGATAAAATGCTCCAGATCTGTAGACTCAGTGTTGCTTTTGCCTAGAGCTATCCCCAGTCACCCAACCATTTCTGTGAAATGCAGCAGATAGGCAGATAATGAGGGATGACCCTACCGTGTAGTAAAAGTTGAGATTTTTTTTTCCCTCTATCTATAATCACCAAAAGGAACTGGATGTATTGCTTAGTGCATGACTCTGCCCAGCCTTTGAGCAGCATGAGCAAAGGTGGGAAAGGCTGATGGTTTGTGTGCAGTTTGACCTTAATGTAACAAGTTATTTCTTCCTGGCACTGAGTGAGAAGTTGATGAAGCTGGGAACTGAAACGCATATTAATACATGAACTGGAACTCTGGTGATATTGAGAGAAGTAGTTTGCTGGTTAACGTAGTCTGAACTTTCTAAAACTTCTTTGCATTGATTTATTCACCTAGCCAGGACATTCAAATAATTAGCAAAGTCAATAAGAGCAATGTGTACTTTAGCTGAGTCTGAAGAAGCAATTTTTGTAGTCTCAGCAGACTGAGTTTAAGTGGTCGTCCTCCCTGTACTTCCACCAGATATTGCACTGACATTTTCACCTCACAGTGCTTGTGCTTGATATCCTTTTATATCACTCTTTGAGAGTCCCATCAATGCTTCTGAATAACATTAAAATATATATGGAATACATTTTATGATGTCATCATTAATCAAAATATGCAGTTTAAAATATATTAAGAAACAAGATTATATGAATAATTGTCAGTGGTTATTTTGGTTTTGCTGAAGTGGTGAAGAATCTCTTACTGGCAATTTTGTTTCTTTAGACAAATAGATAATTTTAACAAGAAAGCTGATATTTCCCAGCATATCCTACACTTAAAAAAGAGAAATACACTGGTATTCCTTTTTTTTTTTCTTTTTTAATATCAGCATTTTGTCTTTCCTTGAAATAAACCTGTACTTTGTTTGTGTTGCTTGGCAGAAAAAGGAAAATGAACTGTTTAAGTGCTACCAAATTAGTGGTTTTGAAATGTTTGTATCTTATAACAACAATTTCTAAATAAGTGGAAGGTTTTATAAAATTGGTGATGTGAGGACCACTAAAGGCATGCATCTTTTACTGGGAAGGTCTTAAAGAGCTGCATGAATAACCCTACCTTGATTATCTTTTACAGTAAAATGTGAGTTGTTCACAGCTTCCTGAGCCAATGAGAAATAAAAATGGTGACCTTCTTCTGAGTCATCTTGATCCACTGCACTGATGCTTTGAATTAGCTGGAAATAAAAATAAACAAAATTGTTTAAGAATAAAAGTATTCACTTGTCCTTTAAAACACTAAAAGGACATATGAAGCATGTTAAACTGTTGATGCTAGAGCTGTGACCTGTGAATATATATGGAGTGCATGCTGTGCAGTCACAAGTATATACCACCTATATTTAGTCTCATTGAGACACATGTTCTGCAAATATTCTGTTTGTTTTTTTTAATCTGAGAGAGACAATCATTGAAATCCTGAGTACATGTATAAAAGTTTCTGGATCAAAAGACAAGGGGTATCTGAAGTTTCTGTAAATGAAAAAGTAATCATATATATATATATATATGAGATGGACAAAACACTATATCTATATATCTATCTTTTTTTTCCAAGGTGGAAAGTGTATCATTGTACATTTGATCAAATCCCTTTATGCAAACCCCACTTCCTTCCAGCCCACAAACATATTGACATCATTCAGCTGATATATTGTAGCTCCAGTAGGTGTGATATGGCGACAAGTTCACGTACTGAATGGTTGATTCTGGATATTGTAACAGATTGATTATAGAACTTCTTGGCTGCTTTTTGTCAAGAAAGCAGAATAGCTTTCATCTACAAATATGTCAAACCAAATAGTCATTGCAAGGCAAAATAAAAAATAACAGTTATCAATCAAAAGAACAGCTTTTGTCTCTATAGTTAAAAAAAAAAAATCACAATATAATTAATATTATTAACAATATTGCTGCTTAAATGAGCTTATGTTTGTTACATTTATCAGTAAATACTGAATGGCCTGGGCATCAGCATAGATTAGTATGTATGCTCACTGACCAAGAGGAAAGCAAACTGATGCAAGCCTATTTTATTGCCACTAATGAGATGAGTGATATACTTAGTGACAGAGTACAGAGGATAAAATTTCTTGAGGAACATTTTTTTCCATTCCTTAGAACAGGGAAAACAGCTAAGGTGATGCAAATACAGGTATAGGCATATGAGTCCAGAAATCAGTCAGGGGCAATAACTAATCACTAATACTACCTAATAATTCATTTTTATAAGGGAATATAGTTCTCAGAATACGCTCAATGTGAACAGCAGTAGAGAACAAAACTATATATCCAGTCTAAAACATGAACAACAGCATGTTTTCATGGCCATGTTCTGCCATATACCTGAAAGAATTGAAAAAAAGACACTGCTGGCCTTTGCTGGTGATTTGCTAACAAAATTTCCATCGCTGCAGCTGAGAAAAAAGCTTTGTGTGGAGGTAGGTCTCTATACAGTCCGTGATCTACCAAGCCAGACTGACTGTGCAGAGTAATACAATAACCTACAAAGAGATCTTAGCAACATCTTGTTTCTTTATTTTTTTTTTTTAATTTAGTCACTTGGCAGAGAAGAATTATCTACTCATCTACCAAAAAAAAAGTCAAAAAAAAACCCTTTAATAATAGATGTGATTTTTATGTTTCCATTTTTTAATTCAGATTAATAGTTATTTAACCAGGTATCAGCAATATCTTTAGAATGTATGTTTATAGGAGGTCTTTCATTGTCTAAAAATCATGAAATTATTGTTATGAATTAGATACAGGTTTGCTATTTCATTACTGACATTGCTATTTTACATACAGAAAGTATTTGTCTGTATAAATTTTATCTATATCTGATGCTTTCATTATAACTCTCTATTTGCTTAACTGAAAAAAAACCACCCTGCCTTCCCTTGTTTTGATCTCTGCTGTGCTCTTCCACACAAACCTGACTCCCTTGGTTATTCTAGGCATATTCACATGCCTTTAAGGATTCACCCTAGAAGCAGGGGAATATTTGGAACATAAGTACAGGGCAAACCCTTATTTATTTCTCACTATATCACTTCCACTGCGATTCAGCAAAACCCAGATGATTCCATAAAATATTCAGAGAGCAATAGGCAGCTCCGATTCTGCTGACTCTAAAGGAAAAAACACCCAGAGAGAAGGAAACTGTTTCTTTTTTTCTCTAGTTTCCTAGGCTTTTGTACATTTAACTTAGGATATTCCAGCCTTTCACCAAGGAAACTGGCATCGCAGACTGAAAAATTGCACTTCTAGTTTGTGAGACAAGGTTTAAAACCCCTACATTCTAGTGTGCAAAGAAAATACAGTGAATGCTCTGTTCATTCTGTGAGGTTGTAGCAGTTATTGTATTGACTAGGATGAAATTTAATTGCTGTAAAACTTATTTCAAGTCTCATTAATCTAAAAGCTTTAATAATCCAGCAGTTCATTTGAAAATATGCATTTCTGAGATTAATTAGCTTAATTTTCCTTGAAAAACTGGTTTAAGTTCATGGCAGGTGAGCTTCAGTTACTGTTTCATTCCAAACTGACTGAGATCACTGCCAGGTACAACAAGGGCTCCTTTCATCAAAGGTCACAAAAATGTCTTTCTATATTCATCTTCCTCATCCATCTGATTTTTCAACTAAGAAATATCATTGGGGAGAGTCTAAGATACCAGTAACAGCTCTGATCTCTCATCAATTAATTTTTTTTATAAAAAGGAATTTCTGTAAACCATTCTGAATTGAATGTCTAGCTCAGTGTTGTTTGTTGTCTTGAATTTGAACTATGGAGGTATCCAGGAGGAAGAAGAAAGCGTCTATGTTACAGTTCTTTCTGCCTCGGAGAGCTTCCTCTCCACCAAGTTCAGCTTAAGGGATAGACAGTCCTAAACAATCATCATTAGTATCATTAATTTTGATGCTAGAAAACTCAAAGTGTGCAATTTGGAGTCCTTTGAGTATGTTCCTATACCCAACTATATTCCTACCATTCCCACTAGACAGCTGGAAGGCAGTAGGAACAGTTTTGCCATCATTGCCTTTCTACTTCAGTTTCTTTTTTGTTTTCCACTCAGCAGCCTTCAAAAGGAGCTCGGTTGTGTTTTATGGGATGTCAGAGATCTGATCACCCAGCTGCTTTGAGAGTACAGAACTCGTTTTCTTCACATTTGCAGAAGACTTACAAGTAGTTGGATTTTTCTCATTGCTTGATAATGTTTAATGACCATCAGAGTCTAGTGCAGGTAAAAGATGAAAATGTTCATTACTACAGTCAACACCTCAATTTTCAAAGTAGAGCTTCTCCCTTAGGACCAAGGTTCTCTTTTTTGACTGCTGCTTATTCTTTTCTGAAAAGCAAGTTGGCAAAATATTGATCTAGTTTCTCTGTGTCTACTGCAAGATGTTTCTGCTCAGCTATAAATAAAATGCTATTCATCTTAGCGAAGGAGTAATTATAAAGCTCATGCCATGACACTGAGGTGCCTTTTTATGTCTATTTATATATGCTGATGAACTCTTCTTATCTGTTCCATTGTGCTTTCAGGTAATGTTGTTGAATCACAGCCTGTATAAAACAGAAAAAAGAATTTTCCATGGGCTACTGTGCCCACTGTTTAAAAATGTGAAAAGTTACACTCAGTGCAGCTTCAGATGCAGTTTAGAATAAGTGGCTGCTAGACTATATTGTGCTTTCACAACTTCACTATGATTTTATACTCTAAGAGATGTCCTCATTGTTTTTCTTTTCTTTTTTTAATTTTTATTTTCTTATCACTATTGCCCAGATGCTTTTTGTAAATGATGAAGAGAGCGTAGCAAGGTGAAATAATGAACATTGGTTTACTAACATATTACTTTCACTTCTCTGCTATCAAATATCTTTTTAGATCTTGGTTTGTTAGAAAGGATCTGTTTTAGCAAACTGCTTATTGTCGATATGAATCCTATACCCTTAGAACTTAAAGATTTTTCCATCTTTTCTTCTGCCAACGATTCATTATGTAGAGAAGTAATATGAAACAAGCACTCTTCATTTTCACAGAAACTGATGATTGTTTTGTTATATACTAAGCACCAAGTAAATAAATTTAGCTTTTTTATCTCTAGCCAAAAGTACTCTGCATAGGCAGTCACTTTGGAGCAAATAAAAACCACTAAGCAAGCTGCAACATCAAAATAACTTCACATGTGATCCCCAAATTACAGGATCTTAGAACTGCCAGAATAAATATGAATTAGAGAAGACAGCTTTAATTCAGAATGTAGGTGTATCCAGAGCTGATTGTCTTCAGCTGAAACCTGTTTCTTGCACAGTATGAAGAAAGACCAATATCCACAAAAAGGACTGAAATTACTGTGCATAAAAATTCTAGATGGTCAGTTAGCTTACCTACGATGTAAGACATCATAGCTTACTTCAAACTTTCAAATTTAAATTTCAGGATGAGTTAATTTATTAATGCCTTGGGAATTAAGCTTTCTGGGTGAAATCCATTCTTGATGGGACAGCTCTAGTAGTGTTACCTTTGAGACAGATTTGGTCCATTTTATGTCCAGATTATTTTGATAGAATATTGCCTCTAGAATTCAACAGCTTGTAGCTGCTGTGCAAACACATAAAGGGTAACTATAAGGAATTAATAACCTTTTGTGCTCATAGTTTACCATGTCTGCGTACAGTTATAAAGTAAAAATATCCAATCAAAAGAGAATGCTGGTTTTGGATGCCTTATGAATATTTTTCTCTTTGATCTGATACTAGCTATAGATCTAGTATGATAGAAGTCTGTTTTATACAGCAGCTTTCATGTTTGAGCATCTTGAAAAATAATATATTTAATACTGATGGTGTAGTGAAATTAGTTTTTCAATGTGCAAAAAGATTTATTTGTGGTTATACAGCTGACTTGGAGAGTACAAACCTGTAACATGAAATGGATAGTGAGAAATCCATTCAAGCTGTCTGATTAATATGATGAACTGATTTAGAATGACAAAAAAATCCCCATATTTTTTCTTCCATTTTTATTGTCAAATTTCAAATTGTAGTCCCACAGACCAAAATGTAATGCCTTTTTTTTTTTTTTTAATGTCTTCCAAAGGCCAAGCTAAATGTGTCTAACTCTCACAAAACCACCATATAGGGACATGAAAGTCAATACTCATTGAACAAAAGCAAACATTTTATTTTTTAAAAAAAATCTAAAGCTTGAAACCAAGAATTCTTTTCTAAGTTCAATCTACCATTAACTGCCTCTGAGTTTGGATAGTTAGGATAACAATTAGTTTTATTCATTATGTGTTTCACATTCTTTATCATGGCCTCGTATACTCTAAGTGTAAAAATCTTATCAGCTACAAGACTCTATGTTGTTTTTATTGTAACACAGACACCAAGAAAAAGTAATCCAAATAAAACAGTATCTTTCCCTCTGCAGTGCTTTTCCTTCCTTTCTCCCAAACACTATAAGCTGGAAGATGCAAATAGATTTCAGAGTAGCCCATGAAAGTAGACATATCTCAGCTGAGATCAGGGAAGCAAGTGAATTCCAGAGGTGCAGAACATCTCTGAGAATATCTCTCAGCATATTGTTTCCAGCTAGATGGATAGAGATAACTACTTTAGAAATTGAAATGCAATAGAATAGCTATACAAGCTTTGATCTCCACTTATAACATGTAAGTAGATTCCTGAGCTGCTTGGAATTGATTCCAGAAATATGGCTAAGATAAAAAGGTATGTGATGTCCTGATTAAGTCCTTCAACTGCTTAAACTCATTCTTCTGAAATGTAGATTCTGTTATTTGGTGGACATCCTGGTTATCTATAAAATAATTTTTGAACTTTTGGCTTCTTGCTAATGAAAATAAAGAACTTTTTTTTTAAATGTGAATAAAAAGTAAAAACAAAATAAAAATATAGCAGCACTGAAGGAGATACAACAGCTACCAATTCTGTTTTAAATCACAGATGTTGAATAAAATACCATAAGGCTTGACTGTGACAATTATGCACTTTAATAGCAATTTCCTGTTGTTCTTCCTAGATTAGTTGTAAATGAGAAGATTATTTAACGTTACTGTCATCGTCTCTAAAGACTGGACTAAAGATGCCTCTGACTCTCAAAAGCCTGTAGCAACAACAAAGAAAAAGCAGGAAAGAAAAAAATCTAGAGTAATATTTTCCCTGTCTATAAAATAGAAAAAATGTCTTGCTTATTTCTCGTTCAGATATTAAAATGTTAAACAGGATTTTTTTAATGAATTTATATATTCTATGCTTAAAATATCATTATTGTTACTTCTACTAGTCTTTACAGTGTGATTTTTCTCTGGTGATTCTCAAAATACTTAAAATGCATATACTCAATTTGTTAGTGAATAGTAGCCATTAACGGGCTAGCTTGCAGATGTTATTTACCAGCAAGAAACTATAAAAAAACAACCTTGGGACACTGTAGGGAAGTCCAAAACATGGATTACAAATATCCATTTCATACGTGTCTGTTTTTAATTCATGGTGTGTTGAACACAAGGAACATGAAGTGGCATTTGCTTTAATGCCTGGGCTTTGATCTGTCACTGAGTTACCCAAAACTCAAAGGAAATGTTTTGCTCCAAGTACGTCTAAAGAAGAGGTGGCCTCTGCAGCCTGGAAGAGTTCCAAGTGCAGAACAAACAAACCAACTGCTGATAGAAAAATAAATAAGTGGATTAAAAAAAAAATAAAATAAAATATATATATATGTGTGTATATATATATATTACTTTTCCTACAAAGAAACCTTTATTTAACTGCAAACTAATCAAGGTCAAAGCAAACCAAGCTAGTATAAAAAGAAAGACTTTGTGATTCAGAACTAAAAAAAAGCAAAACATTTGAACAGAAACATCACAAATATCCCAAAGGTCTCTTTTGTGTGTCCAAAGAATTCTTTAAACTGGTGAAAAAACTATAGATTTTTCTGTCTATAACTTTTTAATGTTGCTTTCTTTGTTGCTTATTTTGTACCTGTTTTGTTATTTTAACTTTAAATATCTTGGTTTTGTAGTTTTCAACTGCAGTGTGGAGGTTGACAGCACATTTACTGCACAGCTTAGGTCTTGGGTTGTGTCCTGTTTTGAGCTAGAACAGAACTAATTCTGCTCGGTGATTTTAATTTTCAGCTCATTCTCTTCTAAGTAGCTGGACATTCTGAAGTAAATGGCACATTTCTACAGTGTCTGCTTTTAGAAGTTTTTATAAACCCTTGGTGTTTATAGTTGCTACCAAGGGTTGGTATGTGCAGAAAGGTTCCTCCTCATACTTCTTCCTGGGCAGACCAAGTCACTGCTAAATGTTGTGAGCCATATTGGAGGTGCAGAAGCACCTGTGGGAGGAGTTGCCAGCAGAGGTAACCCCATACTGACCAAGGAGGGATTCCATCTCATATTCAGTATAAAGCTGAGGGGTCATAAGGATCAAGCCATCTTCTTCAATGACTGATGTCCAAGAAAGACTCTGTCCATTCTGCCTTCAAACCCAGTCTATGTGTTCCTGAATCTAGTTCCAGGACTCGGCTCCTGAATTCAGTTCCCATCTGCTCCTAACTCCAGTCTGGGACTTCCCCACGCCTGCCTACAGCATCAGTGACATAGTTATCAGGAGGGGGAGTGGGTTTGATGTTGGTATATAATTAATTTTATTGTTACTGTTTTCTTTAAAGCTATTTTAAGTTTTGGGGTTTTTTTTCTAAATTTTTTTTCTTTTTCTAGTCCATAAATCTCTTGCCCTTATTCCCTTTCTCTTCCCCTTTGGGCAGGGAGAGGGGTTAATAGAGAGTGTCTGTCATTTGTCTAGTGGCTGACCCAGCCCTAATCCTTGATGGATAATAGACCCAGGTCACTTAAAAAAGCTGAAATAAAGCTGCAGAGGAAAGTGGGTGGAGAAAAATGGAGAGTCAGCAGTGTACCTGATGGGTTAGGGCAGCCAACTGATGTGACCCCATTGGCTTCAGGAGTGAGTAGGAAATGAAAAAAAGCCTCCAGGGAAAGATGCTTAATATGACAATCTCATATGCTGCCAGCTAGGGAAGGTGTTGCAAAGGTGTAACAAAGATTTCCACTGAGCTAGACAGGGTTTGAATCCAGTTCACAAATGATGATTTTTAACCAAAGAACATAATGAATCTGGTTTGAATCTGATCTAGGTCTGGTTCTTCTGGACTCTTATGCTGTTGCTGTAAATAGTACAGCTAGTTTTAACTTCTGTGGCATTAAGCTGAATCAAATCTATGGGTTATACTCTTTGTTTCAATTTTTTTTCCCCAGAATTTTCTGACTGTTTTTCTTCTATTACCTGTTTTAGTAGACAAACAAAGAGATGGATTGATTTTGTTTTAAAGGGGGAAAAAATACACATCAGTCTTCTGAAATCTAAATTTCAATGTATACATATATCAACAGAACTGATTTTGGAAATAAGCAAATACAGCTTGTACTCATAGTACTGAAATAATCAGTGTTAAAGGACATAGTAACTTCTCAGACCAAATCTTCAGTGTAATGAGAAAGCTGATAGCTAACTCCTTCACACTTACCTGGCCAGAAACTGCATTTTCACAAACATATGTTTCATAATATTTAGGGAATTCTGGTGCATGATCATTAACATCAAGAACTCGGATATATACATTTGCTTCTGAAATTTTTTCAGGATTTCCTAATATTTAAAAAAAGACAGGAATCAGAAGTTATAATCTGCAATATATTTTAAACTGATGTAGGCATCAGAAAATCTTACTTCTATTCTGCAGAGAAGAAGACACTGAGACCTGCAGACACATTTTATACTAAATCTTTTTAATGAGTTCAAATATATCCTAGAGATATGAAAATAAGCATTTTTTTCTTTGCTGGGGTTCTGTTTACAAAAGGTATAAAAACAGGTGGGGTTTTGGTTTATTAAATATTTAATATAAATATATTAAATATACTATATCTTTACATACATAAGCACATTTCATGTAAATTTTTGAATTTGCTCACTCTTTCATTTACCAAGTCAAAAAGTGATGTAAATTGTAAAAAGTGAAATCTAATCTGGAGAAATTAAATATTTTATACTCTCAGAACAATTTACTGTACTAGTTATGTGTAAGGGTATGTAGAAGGAGAGTTTCTGTTCCTGTAAGGGTATGTGGTCAAGGACCTTATTCAATGCAATATGAATTAATAGGAAAAGGAGGAAGACATAAACAAGAACATTCAGGGATACAAACCTGAGGAACAAATGGTAAGAGAGGGGGTGATGAGAACCAAACCTGACCCAACAAACTAATTGATGGGGGAATGTGAGAGTGTAAGAAAGTTTATTCCTGCAAGGTTGTTAGATAAGGGACCTTGTCAGTTGGGAAACCAAGGGAGAAAAGGGGGGAAAACAGAAACAAAATGTACCAAGACAGACCTGGCAAAGCAAACAGAGACAATGACAAAAAAACAGATGACAATTGACGGACTATCCAGACACCACAGGGCAAAAATTCCAGATAGACCAATCCAGATTTTATAAACTAGAGGGACCCCAGACCTGGAGGGGTGTGGGAATCGATGGGGGGTGTGCAGGGAGGAACAAAGAGGGGGCAGACAGAAAGGGGTATGAAAGGGGCCAGTCAGAATGCTTGTCTGGGTGAGCCCTGCACCCTTCTTATTGAATCTTTTCCTAGCTGTCTCTCTGAGCAGCCTGCACTAGTTGCAGATATCCCTGCTCATTGTAGGGAGTTTGGACTAGATGACCTTTAAAAGTCCCTTCCAATCCAAACTATTCTATGATTCTCTGCATAATCTCACTCTCACTGCACGTCTGTGTGCTGCAGGGGCTACATACCAGCTACTGGTGAGACCCACGTACCTGGGGGTGAAAACTGGCGACAGCTACTGGAGTCAGATTGGGGTGTGGGAATCCCCAGCCTGTGATGTCAGCTACTGAAATGAGTGGAGGGCACAGGAGACAAGCATCTGTATCTTCTCCAGGCTCAATGTGTGTGGGGAGTGTGTTTTCACTAGCAGATTTTAAGCTGGACTCAGGTCCTTGGGCACCTAGCTGGGCTCCAGGGGCTGGGCAGGAGGTTCCTGGGCCAGAGTGGCTGGAGGAGGTTCCTGTGCTGTCTGACATCACTTCACACCATGGATACCACAACGACTGGTCACAGTCTTTTAAGAAATTCTGTTACGCTTCCTCAGTATTTTGAAGTTTTGGGAGAAAATGTCACCAAAGTTCACACGCTTTAAAAATTCATATGTTTTAAAAATATTTCTGCCACACCTAAACATGGAGCAATTGCAGCAAAAATTGATATTTAACCCTAGGCAAAGCAGAAAGCTGAGACTTTGAACTTGGAACAAGAGAGCTGTTCTATCCACTGGCCTCCAAACACATATTTGCAAAGAAGTCTGATTTTTGCCCAGGCATGTCTAAGGCATTACTGCTGACAGACATCACAGTCTGAGCTTATAGTTTTGTTCCAAGTACTATTTGCATACCAGGTTTAACTCTTAGGCATTTTGTACTCACAGAAGCTGTACTGCTTCTCTTGTACAAGTATACTTTATTACTGTATATTTCTAAAGCCACTTCATTAGTGTGGCTTTAGATATAAAAGCTATGTCAGTATGGCTCATTCTGGTATGAAAAAGAAAATAAACTCTGCTAATATAAGGCAATTTCCCCCTACATTTATCGCATTTACACAAGGTTATATTGCTTTAACTACCTCAGACAATGAATAGCCAGACCTAACTATACTATTTTCACAGTACAAAAGTTGTGTGTAGACTAAGCTGAAAAAACTATTGGTTTATGTAATAAAAATGTTTATAAATATGTCACCCGAACCAAGGGAAGGAAGATCTACAGGTACAGTTCTCCTGGAAATACTGGCTGCATGTGACTTGGGTGGGCATGTTTCACTGGGTGAGAAATTGGTCATATGGCCAGGCCCAAAGAGTAGTGGTGAATGGAACTAAACCCAGCTGACAGCCAGTCACAAGTGGTGTTCCCCAGGGCTCAGCATTTAGGCCAGTCCTGTTTAATGTCTTTATCAGTGATCTGCATGCAGGGATTGAGGGCATCCTCACTAAGTTTGCAGACAACACCATGTTGGGCATGGGTATTGACCTGCTTGAAGATAAGGAGGGTCTACAGAGGGATCTGTACAGGCTGGATCAGTGGACCTAGGCCAACGGTACTGAGGTTCAACAAGGTCGAGTGCTGGGTCCTGTATTTAGGTCACAACAACCCCATGCAAAGTTATAGGCTTGGGGAAGAGTGGTTAGAAATCTGCCTGGAAGAAAAGGACTCGGAAGTGTTGGTAGATAGATGGCTGAATATGAGCCAGCAGTGTGGCCAAAAGGGCAAATAGTATCCTGGCTTGTATGAGAAATAGTGTGGTCAGCAGGACAAGGGAAGTGATCATCCCCCTGTACATGGCACTGGTGAAACTTCATCTTGAATACTGGGTTCATTTTTGAGTCTCTCACTCCAAGAAAGACACTGAGCCTCTGGAGCATGTCCACAGAAAGGGAATGAAAAAGGTGAGGGGTATGGAGTACAGGTCTTCTGAGGAGTGCCTGAGGGAACTGGGGTTGTTTAGCCTGGAGGAAAGGAGGCTCAGGGGAGACCTTACCACTCTCTATAACTACCTGAAAGGAGGCTGTAGAGAGGTGGGGGTCAGTCTCTTCTCCCAAGTAACAAAGGATAGGACAAGATGAAATGGCCTCAGGTTGTGGCAGGGAAGGTTTAGGTTGGACTTTAGGAAAAACTTGTTACTGAAGGGTTATCAAGCCCTGGAGCAGGCTGCCAAGGGAAGTGGCTAAGTCACCATCCCTGGAGGTATTTTAAGACTGTGTAGCTGTGGTGCTTAGGGACATGGTTTAGCAGTGGATTTGGCTGTTCTATGTCACTAGTTGGACTCAATGATCTTGAAGATCTTTTCTAGTCTAAACAATTCCATGATTCTATGCCCGATACCTCTCAGAAGTCCATCTATCAGCACACCAAATTCTCACTTACATGGCATAGCTCTAAGAAATACCTGCCTTCTCCACAATGTAATTTATTGCTCCAGTAGGCAAGAAGTTTCACTACAACAGTAATGTTCAGATTAACTTGGACTTATTTTTGGTTAATGACCATAATGAACATATTTTTTCTGGTGAATAAAATAACCTTCAGACATTACAGATATATTAAATATCTATTAACCTAAATATCTATCAGTCTCTCAATATACTTTGTCTAAACCAGAAGTATGTCATTCACAGGAATATACATTGTAGTTAAAACATGCCTCATGATGAGTGCTAGTTTCACCACTACTGACCTGTTCAGAAGTCCTTAAGGCATTTTCTTAAAATAGTCCAAAGGACCTTTAAGACACCAACAAAAAGGTATACTCCTTTCTGCCTCACTTCAAACTGTACAGGTTTGGTCGATTCTTACATTGCTTTTTTTAATGTATAATTCACTAGTTGCTTGGAGCAAACATTTGTTTTCTTGGATCTTATGGTACCTGTGCTGATAGCTTTGAGTCTCTTGCCAAAGGAAATGGCAGCAAAAGCAACTACCACAGAGATAAAGGGCTAGAAACTCAGCAGTTTCACACTGCTATTCTTGTGTGAAATCATTAGAGTCATGCTAATATACCAGAGCTTGTGAACTGTCAGAGTCATCCCAAAATGTCTGTGGGATGACATTTCTCTTGTTGAATCACACCATCCAAAATACAATTGACAATGAAACAGTGCTCAATTTATGTTTCAATTATGTGTAAAAAATAGCACACACTTTTAGAAATAATGCCACCAGGGTAGGTCTTAGTTAACCTCTTTTACTTAAGTCAGAAATGGGTGTGTAGGGCAGGGATTTAGCTGGATTCACACTAAAAGGAAAACTATGTAACACTAACTAGGAGGCAAGGAATACCTTTGGTGGCTTTAGGTGGATATAAAATGGCATGGGAAGGACCTAGCCACCTTGGCCTATTCCAAACTTTCTAGGTCATAAGATCCACAGCATACTGGCTTTAAAGCCTTCCCATTGTTTGCACAAACATTCAGATAACACCTTTCAGCCTATACCTGCCCTTCATATCTGTTTTTTTTTTCACCAAATAACCCATCTTTTTTATTTATTTTTGGGTATATTCTTGTTTCTACTCCCTTATTATATTTGGCTTGTTGTGTTGTGGTTATTTTGTGGGTTTATGGTTGGTTTTTTTTGTTTGTTTTGTATTTGTTTCTGTTTTTTTTTTTTTTTTTTTATTTTTCTTCATCAGCATCTGGTTAGTGGCAAAGAATATAATTTCTCACGTTTCTGTTAGAAGTTAACAGTATGGAAGTTCTTAATTTTTCTGAAATCCCAGGTGTTTCTTTCTCTGAGAGAGCAACAACAAAAGCACCCTTGGAATCGGTGTTTGGTAAATACTTAGTGATGATTTGGGGTGAAGCAGAGTGATGGTAGGCAATACTTATTTTGTCTTTTATCCCTGGCACGGAGAAATAGTTATCAGAATTTGAATACAACTATTGTATCCATATCCTACGGTAAACTAAAGATTTTTTTCAGTGAGCAGAAAATTTCTTTGTCATAATCTCCTTGAGAGAGCTCAGAACTTGAAAAATAAGGTCTGAGAGAAGAAGATATCAAGTGCAATGGGCTTGATGAGTGTGAAGAATGAAGCTGATATTTTAAATACTAGGCACCAAAATTAGCAACTTGCTTATTTTGGAGCTGTGTGAAAAGGAAAGTACTGACCATCTCTAGAGATAATGTAGAACTTAATACTTACAGGGCATTAAAGAAAGACTGACATTCTAATCAGCCAGTAAAAGGAAAATTGTAGTAATAGAAACTGTAATAATAACAATAGTAGTTGATATAATTTAATTTAAGCTAAAGCAAATTTCTTTTCTTCCTAAAGGAAATGGACATGATTTTTTTTTTTTATTTCTTTAAAAAGGACTAACCTAAAAAGTTAGTGTGTCAACAAAAGCCTCTATGACCAAAGTAGGGTGGCAATTAAATATTGAATTTGTGACATGATCTGTGACTGAAACTTTCAAAGAGCTGTAAGTTATGTAGTCATGAGTAGGTCTGGAACCTACTATGAAAGAACATCTGCCAAACCCAGTTGGAAGATGACTTTTCTCTTGCCAGTAAGTTTGCTTATGAGTGGTAGTGCACTTCTCCAAAGAGCATATAGAGAAAAGAAGATCAAAGTATGCTCAAGCCAGTTGTTATCATTGGGAATTTTTGTTAGTCACCTAGAGTTCAAGAGAGAGAAAGATGAAGCAGATACCCCTTTCTAAATTAATTACTTGTCATTCAGTCTTCATCCGGCTCAGTAAATCTGTGTTAAATAAGCTAACGACTTAAGGATTTCTTGTTCTCATGCATGGTTAGAGTCATGTTTACACCAGCCTTGCCCTATGTGGAAGCTGATTACAACCAAGTAAAAACTAATCAAAGGAAACTTGATTTCACTTGAGCTAAAACCAGTTTAGGCATAAACTGTTAAACTCAACAGATTGCAGGTTCCAATGGCTTGCATGTAAGGTCTAATGGTTTAGATCTTGTTCTGGGTACCTTTAATGGTCATTGTAATGGAGGCAAAAGGTTTGTATCCCTTCTGAATGCCAGGACCTCAATAGACCTCCAGGGATTTTGCTGTTGCATTGCAGTTTCATTGTCCCTCTCAGGGGCAATGAATATCTTGTGTGGATGGCATTTTTTTTTGGCTTCAGTTGGAACCACGTCATCCACCAAATGTCTCATACACATAGTGCACACTACAACTGTATTTCAAGAAATAAAATGTTACCAGTTCATTATATACACCATTTCATGTATGCCTAGACCAAGGTGACCTGTCTTCAATGATTTTGAATATAGTGTTATAGACAGTGACCATATCATCCTTAAAGAAGAATAAGAACATGAAGATAATAAGGGCTTGGTGTCTCTACAGTAACTTTCATTACTGTGGATGACTTCCTTTCTTTTGCTGCAGGAGACACTTATCCATTTGTAACATTTGGGGGTTTTGAATTTTATTGTTGAACTAACCAGAAAAGTCCAGACCAATCTCATCCTGCTGTGTTTCCATAGCACTATTCAAGACATGACAGAAATATGCTGGAGATCAATTTTACCAGCACCTGCCAGCTGCCCAACAACATGAGAAGTAAAATACATTCATGTTTAAAAACTCACAGAGAAGCTGAAAAGGAAGAAAATGCTATCAATTCTCAAACACAAAATAAAGAAAATGCCTACTGACTACTTGATGTTAAATTAGCAGTAATATTCTACATACCAACAGGGAATGCTCCCTTTTTGGCACAGTGCAATTTATGAGTATGTGTTTAACGTACTGTTAGCAATAAATAGCATTTAATTTTGGTTCAGGATTTAAAAGAACATGCTAAAATTATTTAGCAAAACCTGTCTGATTTATCAAGTGGGCTCCAGTTTCATATGGTTTTTTTTTTTCTTCCTTTTTTCATCTTCCTGAGGATGGATGTGATTAGTTTTTAGATAATAACCCAATAACCTTGTTAAACTGCTTTATAAATCAGTAGCTGTTAGTTTTCTAGAGTGTTGTCCCAGAGTTAGAGCAACTAGATCACTAAAAGCACAAACAGAGGCAAATTGCATTTGACTTTCAAACCAAACTGACAGGTGGAATCTATATAAAGGATGCTTCACAGATTTAATTGTCGCTGAAGAGAAGTCTGATTTAGGCCTTATATTCACAATTAATGAGCCACAGGTTTCTGACTGGTGTTAAATTAGACCCTGGCTAATTTCACACTAGTCAAAAATGTGGTGTGAAATTAAGCAGGGTCTAATTTAACATAAGATCTTGCACTGCAGGAGCAATTCATATGCTTCAGTGTAACTTGAAAGCGTTACAGTCTCGATCTTATTACAATTTCCTTTCTTTTTTTATAAGGTCATCTTTTATGAAAGAGCACAGGACCTTGGAGCTCAAATACATTCCACTTCTATTTAACTAATCATTTTAATAATACTTCTTAATGTAGCAAGCAATAGTAATATAATGAGAAAGAAGCATGTATTTTTCCCTTAAAAGAAGGCATATTCAGAGGATAATTATAGTTCACAGTACATAAAACACAGCGTTCCTTAAATTTCTTACTCACTTGTTTCTGTGGCAGTAACAGTTATGTTGTGCCAAGAAGTTATCTCTCGGTCCAGAGGTTCAGTTGTAATGATTGTTCCATTGTGCTCATTGATGCTGAACAGTCTCTTTAAATGCATGCCCTGGACAATAGAGTACCTGCACCAAAAAAAAAGAAAAGAAGAGATTCCCCAATACTGAAATGTTCCATCAGAGGCAAGGACATAGAAAGCTATTGTCAGCTGAGAAAACAGAGCTGTGCATATATACATATAAATGCATGCTGCCACAACTCAGAAATCGTGAAAAATGTACACTGATAAACATTTAGAATTCACTGCTGCCAAGATCAAAGCTCTTCTTTCTATAAAACTAAATATGTCTCAGATCTATATTAACGTGAGCCGAATCTGAAATGCATTATTCATTCTTACTTCTAAGCTGGGCTCACAGCAGGTGAATGACTTCGTTGAAAAGAAACAGCAAAAGTGCCACTTGTGAAATGAATAACACTAACAGCTAAGTGGAGGTATGATGGCAACTCTTTTTTACCACTGCTGACATGCTCTGATGCCAAGGGAATGGGCATTACAAAGACAGACAGACAATGCTCTGCGGTGAGGTGACGCCTCGGTAGGGTACAAAATCCGAATGCAGGAGATGGTGGCAGATGAGTCCAAAGTTCCTGATCCTTCACTGAGAAGGCCCCAGGTCCTGTGCTCATACGTGGACGTGCACATGCACACTTGCATGCATACATACCATTCAAACTGTTAAAGTCTAACCACTGGTCACAGGCCAGAGATGGACTGAAAAAGACACCAAAGGCATTGGTTCAAATGGAAAGGTTATTTATTAATATTTGTCATGACATATAAAAAAAACCCTGACTGTATGTCACAGTTCCTAACAGAGCTTGTTTAAAGGAAATAAAACCTGTTTGAAGAATTGAAAGTATCTTACCACTCCATTTTGGAATTCCCACACGCAACTATTCCCTCTTATAGTGTACCTTTAATTGTGCTTGACAAAGTCCCCTCTTTGCAGTTACTACTCCAGCTCAGATTGTGTGGCAGCAGTTGGATGACTCTTGAACTTGTTATTTATAGTTACCTTTTGTATGTTTAGAAAATAAGTAAGAGGCTAAATCAAGATAAATGAGAGGATCAGTCACAGCACAATCAAAGTTCTTATCACTTGAGACAAAGAAATTTATAAACCTTTGCTTTAGGGATTTACAAATAAATTTCTTTTTTTTTTTTTTTTTAAAATATAAGTACTCCTCATCCCCTACATCTAAAGCTTGTTTAAGTTTTTCTTTGACATTGATATTTTGTTTTGTTTTTGTTTTTGCTAATCTAATTCTTGATGGATAATTTTTGGAGAATCTATATTGAATATTTTTAGCTATGTTTTATTTTTGATGCAGTGAGGTTTTGTTGTATGTCTTTTCTTTTCTTTGTTTGAAAACTGAGGCAACAGAGCTGGTTTTCTATATTATAACCAGCTACTGTCATTTATGATAGCAATGGTTTTAAAATTAGATTCCTGTGCATGGCACTGAGCCCGATAAACATATCTTTACATTGGAAGTGACATACTCTATTTTAAATAATATCAGTGTTGTAATATATATGTCACTGATTTGGGACTATGCAGACATACTCACTTTGTAGCAAGTCCCATCAAAATATTTCAAACTAAGAAGTCATAGATATGCACTACTTTTGCAGCCCAGAAAGCCAAC